>NC_134483.1:222319503-222504503 GCF_040206685.1 Ascaphus truei | reverse complement strand
CAGACACACAGGCACACTCACAGACACACAGACACACAGGCACACTCACAGGCACACTCACAGACACACAGGCACACTCACAGACACACAGGCACACTCACAGACACACAGGCACACTCACAGACACACAGGCACACTCACAGACACACAGGCACACTCACAGACACACAGGCACACTCACAGACACACAGGCACACAGGCACACTCACAGACACACAGGCACACTCACAGACACACACGCACACTCACAGACACACAGGCACACTGACAGACACACAGACACACTGACAGACACACAGGCACACTCACAGACACACAGGCACACTCACAGACACACAGGCACACTTACAGACACACAGGCACACTCACAGACACACAGGCACACTCACAGACACACAGGCACACAGGCACACTCACAGGCACACTCACAGACACACAGGCACACTCACAGACACACAGGCACACTCACAGACACACAGGCACACTCACAGACACACAGGCACACTCACAGACACACAGGCACACTGACAGACACACAGACACACTGACAGACACACAGGCACACTCACAGACACACAGGCACACTCACAGACACACAGGCACACTCACAGACACACAGGCACACTCACAGACACACAGGCACACAGGCACACAGGCACACTCACAGACACACAGGCACACACACACACACACACAGGCACACTCACAGACACACAGGCACACTCACAGACACACAGGCACACTCACAGACACACAGGCACACTCACAGACACACAGGCACACTCACAGACACACAGGCACACTCACAGACACACAGGCACACTCACAGACACACAGGCACACTCACAGGCACACTCACAGACACACAGGCACACTCACAGACACACAGGCACACTCACAGACACACAGGCACACTCACAGACACACAGGCACACTCACAGACACACAGGCACACTCACAGACACACAGGCACACAGGCACACTCACAGACACACAGGCACACTCACAGACACACACGCACACTCACAGACACACAGGCACACTGACAGACACACAGACACACTGACAGACACACAGGCACACTCACAGACACACAGGCACACTCACAGACACACAGGCACACTCACAGACACACAGGCACACTCACAGACACACAGGCACACAGGCACACAGGCACACTCACAGACACACAGGCACACTCACAGACACACAGGCACACTCACAGACACACAGGCACACTCACAGACACACAGGCACACTGACAGACACACAGGCACACTGACAGACACACAGGCACACTGACAGACACACAGGCACACTCACAGACACACAGGCACACTCACAGACACACAGGCACACTCACAGACACACAGGCACACTCACAGACACACAGGCACACTCACAGACACACAGGCACACTCACAGACACACAGGCACACTCACAGACACACAGGCACACTCACAGACACACAGGCACACTCACAGACACACAGGCACACAGGCACACTCACAGACACACTCACAGACACACAGGCACACTGACAGACACACACACACACACACAGGCACACTGACAGGCACACTCACAGACACACAGGCACACTCACAGACACACAGGCACACTCACAGACACACAGGCACACTCACAGACACACAGGCACACTCACAGACACACAGGCACACTCACAGGCACACTGACAGACACACAGGCACACTGACAGACACACAGGCACACAGGCACACTCACAGACACTCAGTCTGTCACTCACACACTCACCGGGTCACACGTGGCAGCAGTGGGGTCTCCGCACGGCAGTGGGCCCTCTCCAAGACATGGGACACACAGAGCAGCGTGGGCCTCAGCAGCAGCAGCAGCAGGTCCCAGCAGCAGCAGCAGCAGCAGCAGCAGCAGCAGGTCCCAGCAGCAGCAGCAGCAGGTCCCAGCAGGAGCAGCAGCAGGTCCCAGCAGCAGCAGCAGCAGGTCCCAGCAGCAGCAGCAGGTCCCAGCAGGAGCAGGAGCAGGTCCCAGCAGGAGCAGGAGCAGGTCCCAGCAGGAGCAGGAGCAGGTCCCAGCAGGAGGCGCGCACGGGGGAAGCTGGGTTTGCACTTCCCCCTCCGTCCCACGTGGGGAGCGGAGGGTGCGGGGGGGCTGGATCGCGCGCTTGTTTTGGGCTTCCCCCTCCGTCCCACGTGGGGAGCGGAGGGGGGAGGGTGTGGGGGCTGGATCGCGCGCGGCGCTTGTTTTGGGGTTCCCCCTCCGTCCCACGTGGGGAGCGGAGGGGGGGGGCTGGGTTGCGCGCGGGGCTTGGTTTGGGCTCCCCCTCCGTCCCACGTGGGGAGCGGAGGGGGGGGGGGCTGGGTTGCGCGCGGGGCTTGGTTTGGGCTCCCCCTCCGTCCCACGTGGGGAGCGGAGGGGGGGGGGGCTGGGTTGCGCGCGGGGCTTGGTTTGGGCTTCCCCCTCCGTCCCACGTGGGGGGGGGGGAGGGATGCGGGGGATTCTGGGTTGCTGGGGGGAACAGGCAGCGCAAATGGCAGGACACTCTGCTTGCCCTGTGCACGCGCGCCGGGACCACAGGATTTGCCGCCATTTTTTTTAACTTTTTTTTTAACCCAATCAGGGAGGGGGATTATTTATTTATTTATTTAAAAAAAAAAAAAAAATTGGCACGAGCAGGGGAATTCATTGAGCTGCAGCACGGGTCGCCAGCTGCCTAAATCCACTCGCAACGGGCGACAGGTTAACATTATTTGTCGAGCACTGTATATATATATATATATATATATATATAAAAATATAAGCAGGCACAATAACCAACGTTTCATAGGTCCTGCTTGTAGGACCGCATCACCTTGAGAAAGGTCCCGTCTGTGGACCGAAACGTCGGTTATGGTGTCTTGGTAACTCACAATATTTTTTTGATTATCCATTGGAGTGCTGCCTCTGATTTCGTTTCAACGCGGTATCGTATTGCCTATTATATTATACAGGATTTGCATCCACTATATTGACTATTTTGACGGAGTGCCTGCTGTTCCTTGCTTTATTTTATTATATATATATATATATATATATATATATATATATATATATATATATATATATATATATATATATATATATATATATTGCAGAATAAATTAGTTCTTCAGTATTCGGTGATACCTTTTTTATTGGACTAACATTTTATGTCATAGGACAAGCTTTCGAGAGTTATCCTCTCTTCCTCAGGTCAAGCAATACTTTACCAAAGGACTTAATGCGGACATGGGTTTTCTCACACCCTATCAAAATTGCTTGTAATTATCCTGCTTGCCTCTATTCTTATCCACACTTTCTCCCCCCCCCAGTATCCAAGTATAATATATATATATATATATAATGCAACTGTAAATATTACTGTATGTTCATTTGCATGTCTTAGACAGGTCTGCAACCCTGTTTTTCCCCATTATCGCCCAGCATACAGCGCTTCCACTGCAGCAAGGGATTCTGGGAAATGACATGCAAATGAGCACTCAGTGCCACCTTTTGTCTCAAACTCGTATTACACAAGCAGATCCTCAAGCCAATGCATGCTGTTTTAAACACAGCTTTTAGACAGAGGCTGGGATAAGCTGCAAAGCCAATAAACCCACTCACAGACATGTTTCAACCTTGATGGGTATCATCAGTGTGAGGTTGGTTGTAATGGCTAAGCTTTTTTCACAGCCTCTGTCTAAAAGCTGTGTTTAAAACAGCATGCATTGGCTTGACAATCTGCTTGTGTAATACGAGCTTGAGACAAAATGTGGCACTGAGTGCTCATTTGCATGTCATTTCCCAGAATCCATTGCTGCAGTGGAAGCGCTGTATGCTGGGTGATAATGGGGAAAGACAGGGTTGCAGACCTGTCTAAGACATATAAATGAACATACAGTAATATTTACAGTTGCTTTATGCTTTACTGTGGAGGGTTTTTGTCACTTTTTTTTTACCCACCATAACCTTAATAATTGTGGTGATTATATATATATATATATATATATAGTATTAAATTAAATGCTTCCTTTGAACTAAATATACATTTACCTGATTCAGGTAGTACATTCTTTGAAGGATCTGCCAGATAAATTATTCAATAGTACCTGCAAAAAGGGCAGAGGTGTCTGAAGACCAACTTTATAGGTGATAGAGAGTAGAATTTCAGGAAATTGAATCCGGCTCAGAAATTCAATTACTTAATGACAGCTATTTTGTTTCAGTTAGTGGTACTGCTAGTAGAGGGAAGTACTATTTTAGTCAGTAGAAACAACTATTTGTCAGGGGAATGTCAACACATGGTTGGGTAAACAAGATACTCTTATTGGCTAACTAATCCTTTATATGCCAGGCTGTTAGGACGGACACCAAAATCTTCAGGGGCCTTGAAATCTTTAGTGTAAAAACAATTGAAGTCAAAGTATGGTCTTTAATGCATAATTTAGTGGGCCAGCCAAATAAAATATCTGTATGTGGTGAAGATTTAGCATATTTTTGTTGACTCCAAAGAGACAAATATTTTCTTTTGCCATTTTGTACAAGCATACGTAACAGTTGAAATGAGTAATGTCTTTAAATGACAAACAAGCTCAATGGTTGCCTTACAAATGTTACAGACACTTAAGGACCACTTATGTTTAAATACAAAGCATTTTCTAACAGTGTCATCAGCCTAAATATAAACATACTGTATGTACTATTTTATATTACTTTAAAGTTTGGGTGTGATACAGTAGTCTCACACTGGCTAAAAGTATTTCTTGGCAAATCAAACGTGTATTATTTTTCTGAACACCGATCTTATAGATACAAGAGTTAAAACTACCTCAAAAATAATGGCTCAATAAGTACAGTATTCATTATTGAACAGTATAATAGTTGTGTTGTGTAATTCTCCTAACACCTTCATCACACCATGTGCTTAATGATGCAGGCCCACAACAACATATATTCAAACTACCTTTATATGACCGTAAAAGACAAAAAAGACACACTCCTGTAGTGTCAATTTAAGGGTAAATGTCTTTATTTTAATTTAAACAATAGACCACCAGCAGCTACTGTAGCAGTGATGAGAAACAAAAGTATCTTTGATTCCAGCACAAATGTACAGTGTATTTATATTCCAAATGACTAGCTGCGTGTAGAAGATTAAAATCCCTACTCACATACTTTAGTAAGTGTTTTATTTAATAAACAGTGTATAGGGCACATAGCCATGTTTAAGTCTCCCACAGCTGTGGTCAAAGATTTAGGAACTTTAGGATACTTCTGTTGGAATTAAAGTGACTTAAATATGATTTGTTTAGATTACGAGTTTAGACCACTGTCTGTTAGTGCCTGTGAACTATGAGAAAGTATATGTTACATTATTGCTTGGAAAGGTATGCAAATTATCACTAATCTATCACTAATAAAATAGATGTGTGTGAATCTCTTGCAGGTGCTGATCTGCTGTCTTGGCCCTGGGAGAAGAGACCATATTTAACAGTAAAGGAAGGAACAGGAGTGGAAGAGCTGAGGACATTAAATAGCTGTTGCGTTTAATTACATATTGAGTATCATCTTCTCAATAAGAACTGCAATCATCTGCTTTGCCTGAACGCTTTCTCTCCAAACAACATACACCACGAGAGTATAGACAAAACACCCTTTACACAGAAAAAAAGGCGGATTTACAGGAAATCAGCACTAATTGCCCCACTTGATTTCAATGTCAATGTTCTAGTTTAAGGCAGCTTTTATCATTGGGACTCTATATTATACACACGTGGTTCATCTAAATGTCTAATACGCGATGATAATGTGTTCTGTAAACTTGGAGCAGAAAACAAAACTACTTACAATGTTTATCTCTAACTTACCTATAGGATATACAACTATCCTAACAAATACATATCAGACATGAACATTTAGAGATACTGTACACAGTTAGGTTCACTGCACCCAGTTCTCCTTCCTCTTAGTTTGCTAGGACACTAGCGAAAATATTTAACTTAGTGTTACCACATCCACACTCTGGGTGCCACATGGAAGCGAACCTTAACCAACGTATCACCTGCACACAGAAAGAAAAAAATCTCTCTTATTATCTGCCAAGCGGATACCACCTAACTGAGAGATAGATACCTGTCACCGTTACAGGCTCAGTAAAACCAACCTGCATTGCGCTGCACACTAGCAGGGAAAATAAGTGCATGCAATCTGGATAAAAGGAACATAGACCAGACATGCTGTGCAGAGAGAAACGGGCTGGGTGCCTGGGTGTTGCTGCTGGCGGCGCGGAGCACTGAGGGAATCCCCACCCGGAGTGTTCTACTGGCAAATTCCACCCTGAGCAGCAACGTTCTAATTGGAATTCCCCCCTCCCCGGCAGCTGCCAGGGAACATTCTCTGCTGCCACTTGTCACCGCCGCTCCACATTCTCACTCCCTTCTCGGGTACCCTGCCCAGCGGCTGACGTCATGCCCGTTGTTTTGGTCCGCCCGACCAATCGGACGCACTGTTTGGATTCTACGGGTGCCGAGATGGGCCTTTCCTCTCGACCTGAGGACTTCCCCATCCCTACCATAACGCATTGCGCTGGGTGCACTGCCTGGCAATCCTCCTGCAGCTTTAACAGCTCTGACATGGAAACATCGCTGCAGTTACAGCACGGTTTTTATCCAGAGCAGCCGGCTCAGCAGCAGCAACAGCAGCAGCAGCCCCTACAGTGCCAGAGCCCAGACAAGCAGCTCTTTTTCCAGCAGGACGGCCAGTGTCTCCAGTGCAACAGCTGCTCCTTCCACGGGGATAACCTGCCCCTTCTCTGCACCTCTTCTCCCATCACCGGCGCTTTCCGAGGCAACTACTCGCCCCTGTCCTCCTCCTCCTCCAGGCAAGGGAGCCAGCTGAACGTGAGCGAGTTAACGCCTACCAGCCATGCAAGTTCCTCCAAGCACCACCACCACCATCACAACCAGTACCACCAGTGCCATAGCCGGCAGCAGGCGAGCCCTACCAGCAGCCAGCGCCAGGAGAGTAACCCCTTCACGGAAATAGCCATGAGCAGCTGCAGGTACAACGGCGGTGTCATGAGGCCGCTCAGCAACTTGGGCTCGTCCCGCAGGAACCTGCACGAACTGGACTCCGAGTCCCAGCCCTTGCAGCCGGTGTCCAGCGGCAGCGCCGCCCCGGAGATCGTGGTCTCCAAGCCCGAACACCACTCCAACAACCTGGCCCCGTACAGCTCAGGGGCAGCGGGCGTGGGGGGCAGCGGGGTGGGAGATGTGGGTCAGAACAATAACAATGGCAGCAAGTCCAGCAAAAAGAAAAACCAGAACGTGGGGTACAAGCTGGGGCACCGGAGAGCCCTGTTCGAGAAGAGGAAACGCTTGAGCGATTACGCTCTGATCTTTGGGATGTTTGGCATTGTGGTGATGGTCATTGAGACGGAACTTTCCTGGGGAGCGTACGACAAGGTAACACGGGAGTCTTTCTCCACTATTACAGGCTTACCGGGAGCATAGAAGCAGGCACTAAGATAATTGATACTTTGGGCATGTCAGGTAGCATCAACCAGCTGCAATTAAAAAAAAAAAAAAAAAAAAGATAGAGAAAGTTAGCCATTGTCATGTCCCGAACTTGTGTTTAAGAAGCGACTCATTATTCTAGAGGGGAAACTTAATATTTCAAGTGGAACAAAGTACTGATTAATGAAGTGGGTATTGTTGTTGGTATTGTGCTCTGCGCTGAGAGCTTGTTATTCCCCGTTCCCTTGGCAGCACCTTTTATTTCCGTGTAGTTCAGTTTTTGCCCCTTGAGAGCAATGCTAGCTGCACACAGGGGGAGGGGAGTCCTTCAGCTCTCTGAACTTCTTCGAAACAAGTCTGGAAGTAGAACTAGTAATCTTTTTTAAATGTATTTCACAAAGTGTCGCTACTACCTTGTACTTTAGAATGTCTTCTTACAATACTGTACAATAAGACACGATTTCACAAAAACTGAAACATTTTTCTGTTGCAGGGTTCGCTGTACTCATTAGCTCTAAAATGCCTTATAAGCCTTTCCACGATTATTCTGCTTGGTCTTATTATTGTATACCACGCAAGGGAAATTCAGGTAAAGTTTATTTTATAACTTACTACAGTTTTTGAAATGCAATGTAATGTTAAACTAGTAAAGAAGTCCGCATTGGCTGGGCTTCTGGACAAGTAGTTATAATGCCTTCAGTGTTTGGGGATTTAGCTTTGTTTTCAGTGAAATGTTGAACAACAAATAGTAAAGTCGTCTGTCAAACTATTAAGTGTAACACGTCAAAGATCATGTTTCTAATTATAGTTGACCACTGTTTTTTTTTTTTTTTTTAAATAAGATTTCTTAATTTTTGGCTTAGGTTAAATAAGAAATAATATATTATCAGTGTCTAAGACAGCACAATTATCATGTCATCACTTTAATCAGTTGTTCCTACAGTATGGTTTAACCACTGGTTTAACCTCCAATGTAATCAGACACTAGACTTTTAACTGACAGATTTCCAAATGAGTCAACGTTTGACTTCATTGACAAAATGAGGTGCACTGACTGAGTTTGTGCGAGGACATTTTTTTAACCAATTGACAACGATATGCATATATATATTGTATATGTATACAGTATGTATATATAATCACATTTAGCTATCACCTATCTATTCTTGTTTATATAACATCTTTGTAAATGTTACATAATATGATAAAACATGTCACGATTTTGTGAAATGTCTGAGCATTTTTCACGCAAGAAGTGACCATATTGTGGTAGGATGTTTGTCTTTGCATATTCAGTATAAATTGGAATTGAGTTGGGATATGATCATTTAGTAGCAGACAGAAGCACTTAACCAATAACTACTTAAAACATTGATCTTGTAATATCATTGATTTATTTGGGGAGATACTGTATTATAAATTAATAGTTTACACCAATGTCATATACAGTATGACGATATTTCTTTTTAGGAAATTAAAACTATGCTCCTGCCTTAACTAAATATTTGTACTTATTTATGAGCTAACATTGAGGGGCGCAATGTTCTTTTTCTTAATTGTAATTGTCGATTTTCTTCAGGCTGATTTATTGACACCATTATTTAAACGTTTATTACAATGTATACAAATAATCAGTGTGCTATTCTGGATTTTTAGATAGGCAAATGAATTAGAGATAAACACGGTAAACCCTTCCAAGGGTTGACGATGGCGTAAATTTGTCTCCCCCCCTCTCCGAAAATAAATGTAAATATGACATTTAAAATTTACACCACAGGGGCCATACTGTATGTATTCCTTATGGTACTATGCACTTCCATGGTAAGTATATTAAAATATCACGGCAAAGTATTTAGGTCGTGCTTGGTAATTCCTTTGCTAGGTACATATGCCCTGTGTTAGTGGCATGTATAGAGTGGGTGATATCCAATTTTAGTGCGGTAATCTTATTGTAACGTGAAAGATACGTTAATTTAAAAAGATGTTCATTGTAAGATAAGCACTTTCTTTAAGTGTGTGTTAAAATTCCTGAATATACAGTAAGGAATGTTTAAAATATTATTAAGCTCCTTTTTGAGGCAGAGATGATCGGTTTCTCTCTGCATCTACAACGAGCAGCACAGGGTACACTTACAGTGTTATATAAGGTCAATCGTTATGAAATGTGATGTATAAATTACCACTGCTGCTGATCTGGAATGGAGATTCGACATTTTCTATTGACATTTTTTTTTAAAACTTGATTATTTGTATCCACTCACCACAAAAAAAAAAAAAATATATATATATATATATTTTTTTTTTTTTGCAAAACTATCAAATTATTAATATACTTGTTCAGAGAGTTCATCATAATCCCGTTTGCTTCCCTACTCATTATATTGTATTAATATTTTCAAAATACTGCTCTGTTTTATCACATTTCCACTATGAGAAACGTGCGTGCGCTATTTCCTTCTCAAGAGAAATACACGAAATGCAGTTTAGGGAATACAGAATTGCGAGATTTGCATACTCAGGTGTCTGAAAATACATCTGATCTAAAAATAAAAAAATAAACTTTTACTATTTTACAAATATAACTAAGGTTTATCACAACATGTAGTTCATTTTACACCTTCAAATGTATTCCTTAACATTTGACAACAAAAAACATGTATCATTCCAAATCAAACTTTCTTCTCAAGAAATGACAACTGAGTAATATACTCTAGTGAACGCCGTTTCCAACATCACTACTTGATTCTTTTGCAGAGCGGAATTAGTTACCTTAGTGTGAATTCTGCATTAGGGAGTCCTTACAGTGTTTAACGAATTCGCAGCCTCTTTGTGATATTTCAGCTTCTGGGATAATATCCGTGGCTGGATTATTTGTAGGTTTAAAACATGATCTGTGGCTGCGAGGCCATTTCATTATTACGCTTACACATAATGAACATCTTAGTATTTGTATGAAAATATCCATACTCATCCTAAACCAAGATATCAGGTGTCGCGAACACAGTGTGTTCTGTTTTCTACCAGTGCCACAGTATAATAAAGGGGGAAACGAGCGATTGCTTTCAGCACCACGGAGAGTTCCCTGTGCACAGAGCACAGCAGCGCTGACAAACTGTACGTTGAAGATTTTTATTTTTTTACAAGCAATTCATACGCATACTTTCCCTGTTTCCATACACTGTATTTTTGCTAATAGACCTTCAGTATTCTAAATGGTTGCAAATCCTATTAATGCACAAACACGCATTTTTAGGGTACGTGGACAGGGCCGTTGTGTTATAATGTAGGTATAAATGCATAAACATGTCGGAATGTAGGCAGAATATATGCAGAACATATCATGCACTTTCATCAACCCTGGAAATCCAGTAACCGATTGCTGTTTTTGCAGCGCATCTATAATAAGGCATGTCTCGCTAGAGGTGCTATAGTAATCAAACAGCAGCTCCTTTCCATCCCCCGCTGGAGACTATGTGATGCATACTGTAAATCTGCGGGAGGGAAAGGGGAATCCCTGTCCTTCCCCAGTTATTTTACATACCCGCGACTGCTACATGGCTCGGTTGGCAATCCGATGTGCCCCTTGCATTATTAATGGATCTGGGGCTAAATATAGCTGCCTGCATTTGCGGAGAGAGCCCGCCGATTATTAATGAGGATGGAGACGTTTTCCGGGGGTTACCCCAGCTCGGAATCACCGGCTCTTCCAGGCTCAGCGCGAGACTCCTGCTGCGCATGCGCAGCGCTGCAATGTGTGGGAAGAAGAATGCTGGCGGCTCCAGCTACTAATCATTTCAGCAAGACCATGGGGAGAGAAGGAAAGCGAGGGACTGGCGAGGCAGTGCATGCTTTCCCATAGCACACACACACACACACACACACACATATACAGTACATACATATAAGAAAAGAGGGAGAAAAAGAGAGGCATGCTCTCCTAGTGTGATATAGCTTGAACAGTTTAATACAATGGTTGAACTTACAAACTCGGATTTCAAATTGCATTTCTGAGTACAAGACTCAATGATCCGTCCCCATCACGACTGTATGCACTCCACGGTCTGTCCTCATGTTTTATCAACAGTGTGTGTTATTCTCCGAAGCCAGATACCGGAAGTAGTGGCCACCCCAAACTCAGTCTTCTAGAACAGCAGTACGCAAAGTTGATTTTTTGGGGGGGGCGCGGACGGTTTGCGAGGCCCCACGCGGGACCGCGCGAGGCTACTGCAACCGTGATTCTGAAGGCTGCTGTGACGAGTTGCCATGGCAACGCGGCGTCAAATGACGCTGCGTGTCATGCGGAGTGACAACACACGCACATCCCCATGTAAATGGGGTCATGTGATGTCACGTCAGGTGACTCCGTGGCGTAATATGACGCCACCAAGTTAAGTTAGGGGGGTGTGAGAGCAAGTGGGAGCTGGCATGGGGCGCAGTGCCAAAAGTTTGCACTCCCCATTTCTAGAACAATCTAGGAACAAATGTATGAAACAATGCAATAAAAATACAAACTCGGTTAATATTGATCAGGATTGTCCAAAATTTATTACCAAGTATAATCCATGTGCACACCTTATCAAAAGAGATCTAAATAAACATTGAAAAATCTTTACGAGTGATCCGTTTATCGGTTCAAATTTGCCTAAGCAGATTCCAGTGGTCTTCAGAACGGCAAGGAATATGAAGACCATGCTGGCACCCAGCAAATAAAAATCAGTGAAGTCAACTTAAGTAACTAAGAGGACGCTTGTGAGTGGTAACCATCATTGTGGTAGAGGTCGCTGCATTACGTGCAAGCACCTCAAACAAAAATACAATTTTGTTTCATATAGTAACAACTCAGAAAATAAAGTGATCGGTCATATCACCTGTATATCTACTTATTTGGTGTATGCAATTTCTTGTAGCTGTGGACCACAATATATTGGTAGGACAATGCATACTTTGGCAACAAGGTTTCTTGAACACAGTCGGAACGTTATAAGAGGCTTCCAAACACATAGTCTTATCATGGCTTTTTTGGAAAAACATCACAAAGATGCAAAGTCTATGACCATCATGGGCTTGGAAGTCGATCCACCCTCCGTATTAGGGGGAAATAGGTTGTGCCAAAGAAACCTTTTGGATCAAAACACAAGGCACCTTGTCACCAAAGGGGTTCAACGAGTGTATAGATGCAAGTACCATCGTTTACACCTTTGGTGGGGTCCCTTTGTCTCAGACTGGGGGTGTCACACCAGGTCATTTTGTGAGCAACCAATTGCTCATTTAATCATTATTTCTGTAGCTGTAGTGGTTAATAGTTATATATATTTTTATATTTTACACACACACACACACACACACACACACACACACACACACACACACACACACACACACACACACACACACACACACACACACACACCAGGTCTTACAAGATTCTGTTAATACTACAAGTAGTTTTTTATATTGTGGGAGGGAGGATGTGTCAGTTTGTCACTGCTGGCTTTCTCTTTCTGTCACAGGTATATGGCAGTTTTTTAAATACATCTGTTCCTGCCTGCATATTCTGCATGCGCTGAATTTAATAAGTATTCCTTAATATTGATCAGAGGGGAGTCTCTGTAATAAGACTTTTAATTTATCCAAGTTCTTTAAATACATATTCTAAGTAAAGGCTATCTAATTCCAGAGTATTGTTCTAGCATTCCTCGTGTCTAGATCTATTAATAACTTAGATTTTATACCCCACTATGGCTCATTTATATTGGATTATCAAATTTATTTATTTACCTATGAAGATTTGTATTATTTAGCAAATAGTTATCAATTTGTATCATTGCTAACATTGTTCTGCTTTTAATATTATTCATTTTGTGCATTTATAAGGTGTGATTGGTACAACCACACTCTGGACGCATATTGAGTCAATATTGTTAATTAGTACAAGCAACCAATTTGTTTCAGCTGGTTTATATGTGTTAAGAGTGTGGGAGGTTCCCAGAGAACCTCCAGCCTCTGACAATGTTGCACAGATGCAACGAAACGCGTAAGGTGATTCGGATCCTCAGTTCGGATCCGGAGTTTTGGTTGGTTTATATCCCTTCATGTATATATATATATAGACCATACGATACCGGTTGCAACACGACATCAAGGGACAGCACGCAGGTAAGTAAATCAAAAATGTTCTATATTTGATAGAAGACACAAAAACTGATGTTTCGGTCCCCCAGTGGGACCTTTCTCAAGGTGGTGCACCTGATTGAGAAAGGTCCCACTGGGGGACCGAAACATCGTTTTTTGTGTCTTCTATCAAATATAGAACATTTTTGATTTACTTACCTGCGTGCTGTCCCTTGATGACGTGTTGCAACCGGTATCATATGGTCTGTTATTGCTTTATGAGATAAGCACCAAAACGTATTTACTTGTATATGGTGTGCCGGCTGTGCATTGGATTCTATATATATATATATATATATATATATATATATATATATGTATGTCCCTTCTGTTTTCACATTCCTTATCCCTTATTGTGTTGGTTTTGATGCTTGTCTCGGTTTATTGCACGTTTTATCTTTTACACGCTAGTGGTCTGGGGTATTCGTTAATCAGAAGGGGTTGTATTGATTCAAACCTCCATCATAGGAATTTTATGTGCTCTGCCTATGGGTATTTATCTAGGGATTTGTAGTTTGTAAGATACATATTGATATGTTGAGCTTCTGTATCATCTGTATATGAATAGCATTTAGCAAAATTAGTGCATACTGATGGGGTTCCATGGTGCTATTGGAAGAAATTTTCTTTTATTGGGATGGTGGATTTTGGCCACTTATGTATTATTAGATAACTATGGTAGCTGACTGCTGCAGGTGTTTGTGGTATGCCTACGTAGTAAGGTGGCTTATGATTCAGTTTTTGGAAAGCGCATGACATTGCGCAAGCATGGTTGGTTTCCATGACGATCAGTACACTCTAAGTGCGGCAATGAAGACGGGACTTAGTTTGCACATGCCCAATGAAGTATTTAGCTGCAATATTACCCTTGCTCTGGCTATGCGCATGCGTGACAGGGGAATGGCTCCAGTAGTGATCGGGGTTTATGCCCTGTTATCGCTAGTCATGGGAACGTGCAGGGTGGCCCACCGGTACTGGTGGCGTTTGATGGGAGCTGCAGGTGAGTAGACATTAGTGCCGCTAATGAATCACAGTGAGTTCAGATGGGTAGCGATGCCCGATGGAGTTCCGCACTGCGCAGGTGCAGGGGTTACCATAGTGATCAGGACGCACTGGTTGACATGCAGGTTGCGGATAGTTTGAAGTCACAATATACCCCCTCCAAGATGGTGGCTCTGGTTGAGCACAGCATGATCTGATTTTCGTGGGCTGCCAGAGAGTAGACAATTGCTCACAGGTGTGTGGGGAGCATGTGGTGAGGGTATATATATGTATGTTTGTTAGTCTGTCTTTGCACCCCCTTGAGAAAGGTCCCTTCCAGGACCGAAACGTCGGATTGGGCGGCCTTTGTCTGTACTTATGCCTAATACAGATTTCTTGGAATACTGGATCTGATTGCAGTCTTTTCTTACCAGACGCAAAAAGGGTAATATTGTTCATTTTATTTATTTGAGACTAGTACCTGCTTTATACACAATTACATTGAGTGCAAGCTATGGATTTTTTCATATATATATATATATATATATATATATATATATATATATATATATATATATTATAACACACAGAAATATCGCTCTACACTTAAGTCAGTGGTGTCCAAAACACCTGTTAGTAAGTCATGTGTAATAAGACTTAACAGTGGTGGTAAAGGTTAAATAAATATGAAGGCAACAGAGGAAAAGCAACCTTTTAAATAGCACACGGACATAAATTAAAGTGTAACAAAATAAATTTTATTAAAGTGAATAAAACAGGGGATAAAGTTAAAAGGTGAGGGGGGCTCAGCACTACCTAGACAATGTGGACCTGGAGGCAAGGGTCTAAGTTTAGATCCAGAGCAATACATGCACAGGACACAGGGGGCTCTGTCTGAGCACACCTGTGTAACAATCAACCAACACTGGAATCTTGTGACCACATGAAAAATCACCATATAATCTATACAATGGTTGCATAGTGTGGGTACACAAGTTGTAAAAGTAACAGAGTGAAAAATACGTCACCGCTCAGTGTATGGATGTCACAGGCAGAAAGGTAGGTCAAAACTCCATGTCAGGTGAAAAAAGGTAGGGGCCCCCCTCAGCAAGACTCCCACTCCAACGCGTTTCGACGGGAAACTGTCTTCTTCTCTCTGATGGATTTTCTTTTTTTTTGGCAGCCTAAGGATGCCCTTTTTCACTTGCATTGAGAGCTCCTTTGCCCGCATGTTGTGGGTTCACAGCAACAGCTTCCAAATGTGAGTGCCAAACCTGGAATCAACTCCAGACCTTTTACCTGCTTAATTGATGATGAAATAACGAAGGAATAGCCTACACCTGTCCACGAAACAGCTTTTGAGTCAATTGTCCAAGTACTTTTGGCCCCTTGAAAAAGAGCAGGCTACATATTAAAGAGATGTAATTCCTAAACCCTTTCTCCAATTTGGATGTGAATACCCTCAAATTAAAGCTGATAGACTGCACTTTAAGCCCATGTTCATTATTTAACTGTAACTTTACACTGGCGACACACTTTATTCGAGCTCGGCTAGTCCCACGAATTCAGGTATACTCGGGTGTATTGAGGTTTGTGACTGTTTTCTGCCCGAGTGCATTGCGTTATTTTCCAGGCAGGGATTGAAGCATTTTATTCCCGCTGGCTGCAATACTGCACAGTATATATATATATATATACTGCATTACAATTCATGAATTTATGCCATCTGGTAGACACGCGAAGCATTGCAGCCTATTAAATCCTAATCATTATCATTTAACAGATCAGCCGCCCGTCAGCCAGGCATGAACCATGGCTGGGAAGGCAAACGCAACGGGGCTTGTCAGAGGTGAGGAGCGGCGCATTCCAGGTATCTGCCAGGTACATACTGGGTATTTGCTCGAATAAAGTGTGTCGCAGCAGTTAGTTTATTTTGGTACACAGCCAAAATAACAAAACTTGTATCAGTGTCCAATTATTTCTGGACTTAACTGTGTGTGTATAAACAAAAGAAAAAAGCACACGGTAGCATACAATCTTTAAACATTTAATGAAAAGGATAGGGGAAGGGGAGGAAACAGGCTCACTCACAAGGGATGCAGATATTAAAGCAGTTGTGAACACAAATAGTCACTGCCACATCAGGTAAGTACACCATCGGCAACCACAAGTAGGATCCTCAGCAACCTTTATGAAGCTCCTGGAAGAGCCTGGGTCCTCAGTAAAAAGTACCAGCAGGACAGCTAGCTCCAATGAGCAGTAAATGCTGTTTAAGCCTCCTGCAGCTCTAGAGACGGGATCCGGCCATGATTCACGTCCCTCCGTGATGACTTAATGACGCTGCGCACGTCTTGATGCGTTTCGTCACTCAGGGCAACTTTTTCAAAGGATAATCATAGTCTACCATAAAGGGCTTTAAATACTCAAACGGCTGCCTAGTCACCTAATAATGATCATTATTACTCTCCTTTTATTCAATATTATCCCATAAAATTATTTATATAGGAGGAATATTTATATTTATGTTTATACATGTGTTTTTCTCTATTTCTATTGTCATTCATCTTGTATTAGTACCTTGATATATTATGTAATTATTTATCTGCTTGATTTTGATTATATCAATTCTGAGGTTCTTTTGTATTATTTACTTTAGCTTTGCTATTAGTCTAAGTCCCTTTCCCCTGTCTGTTACCTGGGTTTGATTTTATCAACTTGTAGTGAAGGTTTTTGATTAAGGGGGAGGGACTTGTATTGGCTGCTAGGCAGCCATTTGGGTATTTAAAGCCCTCTATGGTAGACTATGATTATCCTTTGAAAAATCGGTTTGTTGAGCTCAAATGAGGCGTCACGACCTTAAATATGGCCTGTTACATCACATTTGATTTGGAAAATTGTTCTCATTGCTCTGATTGGCTGTGACAATCATGTGCCTTTTTTTTTAGGATGTGACGTCATATAAAGGAAGTAAAGCCAGCCAATCAGAATGGCAGTGCATCATTTCCCTTTAACTTGACATCACATGGTCTACTACAACTAATCAGATTGGGGATATAGTTCCCAAAATCTGATTGGCTGAAATACCATCTGACGCCGGCCATCATGGATTTAGTGACGTCATGTTAAAGGGAAATTAAGCACAGCCATTCTGATTGGCTGGCTTCATTCCCTTTTAAATGACGTCATTGAAAAAAAAGGGCACATGGTTTTCACAGCCAATCAGATGACCATTTCCCACCCAGGTGTGACATCACATGCCATATTTAAGGCCGTGATGCCTCATTTGAGCCCAAGAAGACGACGAGACAACATCATGTTGTGGATCTACCATTGGGTTTTTGGATTGACAGATGGACAGAAGATGTAGAAAATGAAGAAATAATTACAGAAGAAGATAGTAGAAACTGATTGAAGAGAAAAGAAAGAAGAATTGGGTTACCTGATCCGGATCTTCATGGCGGATGGCATCGGATGGAGTTTCAGGCCTTTTTGGTACATGAGCTCCCTGGTTCCCCGGGAGTCGGAGGGCCAACGCTTCTAAAGGTAAGTAAAATATTGAATGTATGTAAAAGTATTTTTTTACAGGTTTTTCGATTGGATATGTTTTTTTTTAATGTCTTTCATTGCCCATTGACTGATAGTGTATTAATCTGTATCCCTTTAGGGTACAGATCAATACATTATTAGCCAATGCATTTTTTTAAATTGCTTGCTTTGTATTGAGTGTGAATGTTTGTATTTCAGTTTATTATGTGGATGTAATTGTTTGTCATTTTGCTGCCTTAGCTTTACTATTTTGTGCGATTTGATTTTCATTTTGAATTAATCATGTCTTGTGTTGGGTCCTGCTTTTGGTTGCGTTTCCTAGTTGTTTTAATAATTAATTGCTTTGTTGGTTACTGGTTCAATTAATTCAATGTTGTTTAGCCGAGTTGTTTTATTAATTAATTGCTTTGTTGGTTAATGGTTGAATTACTTCCTTGTTGTGTTTGTTAATGCTTGTATTAATTGCATTTGGTGGCTAGTGTGGTAATTTATTTAATTGGGGTGTTTTGGAATGTTTTATTATTATGTCTTTTGTGCATTCATGTATTTTGATTATGGTGCACATTGAGTGCTATAGTGGCTTATCAGGCCTATATTATATGGGTTGATGTACCACTATGACACTCAATGGGTACAGGGTGGGTATAGTGGGTTCATGGTGTGTGGTTAGGCCTCCCGAGTGGATAGCGGGCCAGGGTAGGTTAACCCCTTAATTACTATAGTGGTTATTAACCGTTACAGTGTTTAAGGGGCTAGGGGCCATTAGAATGTATTCTGCTTTGTATTTTTTCTGGCAATGGAGTACATGGCCCTGCAGCATGCTGACGAGGACGCCCTTCATATTGGCTGGGGTAAGTAGAATGGTTTTATTTACTGTATTTCTGCTGGCTAATGTTCTGTTTAATAATTGGCACATAATCTATTATCCATATCTGGATAATAATTATTTTGCCCATTACTATAATGTATGTGTTTGGGGGATGGGGGTGTATTTATTGAAATGTAGGCCATGTTTTTATTTTTTACATACAGGATTGGTACCGCAGACCATCGGGGACCCACGGGGACCACCCAAGGACCCCCGGATTCCAACGGGGACTACCTGAGGACCCATGGTCGACACCTGCAGGGAAGAACCGGGTGCCCCACAGCTGTGGGAACCACCCAAGGGCCCCCAGACCCCTGTGGGAACCACCTGAGGACCCCCAGACACCCGCAGGGAATACCGTGGACCCCATTGTGACCCACGGGGACACCTGAAGGCCCACGGAGCTGAGTGGGGACCACCCAAAGGCCCCCAGATACCTGTGGGTACCCCCAGGGTGCACTGTGGGGCCTGTGGATATCTGTCGGGACCACCCGGGGACCCCCACCAGCCTGTGATATTAATCCTGTGTGTAAAAAAAATAAATAATGGTTTTAAAGGGGGGCACAAGGGGTGGGTTGTGTATTAGATATCCCCATTTTTCATCTGGGCTTGTGACCGGCATCGGTTGGATTGTAAAGGAGAAGTAGGGACAGGTGAATGAGGTGTCTGAATGATATCCCAATCAAATTATTTTTTGAATACAGATGTATGAATACAAGCCATTTTGACATCATATAAAGGGGATAAACAGTAACTGCACGTATACAAATACACATTCTATTATCTAAGAGGCAACATAGACTAGTTCAGTGAGGCAGTAAACTGACATTTAATAATATGTCTTGTCATTTTTTTAAAATCTGTATCTCCCCTGGCAGTATGTATGTGTAGCCCCCTTTCCCTATGCCTAAGGGAACTACGCAGGCAACTACGCGTGCTGCTGTACCTGTCTGCTTACAGAAGGCCTAAGCCTCCTTCTCTAGGAGCCTGGGTGAACTCTTTCTCCTTGCGTTCAGCGCCTTCACCTATGAGGGATCCCAGCGTTGGCAGGATAACCCCTCGCAGGACCAATACACAGTAGTAAGTAATACACCGCACAATGTATATAACTAAGCTTTACTGTACACACACACTAAAAACAGATCACACAATAAAACAGGTACCCACAGTATAAGGCAGTGACCCCAAACACAGTGTGGTTCCCCAAAAGTACTGAAGGTGCCATGGCACCAATAACCCTATGTGTCCTTTCCCAGAAATCCCACCCAAATGTGAGGCAGCACTACCCCCTGTAGATGTATGTGTACGTTGGATACCTTCCTGGGTACTCCAGTACCCAGGTGCTGCTTGGCGCGGTGTGTTGGAGCGTGTCCCACGCAGTGTTGCCTCCGACACAATTTCCCTGTCCCCTAAGGGTCTTGATCGTCCTTGTGGGGTGAGCTCCAGCCGCAGTGTCTTAGCTGAATGTTCTGGGGTACTGCGGCCTGATCCCAGGTCACAGAGCGCCACATGGCTGTCTGCCACTGGCACAACAATACTAGTAAGGGGAAGAGTCCTTATCTGTGGCCTTCCAACAATACTACTTCTCTGGTGTATCAGGGCCTGTCTGGGGCCTAGGAGCAGAGTTCTGGCCTAGTCCAGGATGCATCAGTCCTATCTGCCGCTCCTGGATGACTGACTCGCAGACTTTCTGTGCGTGGATGATATCCTGTTCCTCCTTTTTCAGAGTCCTATTGGCTGCGACAGTCCCATGTGGTGTTCCCTCCCACCTGAGGATTCTTGGACATGTATTTCCGTGGCTGCATGTGTGGAGCTATCCAAAGATGACCACCATCTCCTCCACTGTGCATGCGCACCTCACCGCACTGCGCATGTGCGACTCACAAAATGGCAGCCCCACACTCCCGATCGCGAGGAGCTCAGGGCAATAGCTGGGTAGCTCCCCCGCACCGGAGGCTGGGTAGGGGGACTTGGCTACATCTGTATATGACTCATTAGTATGTAAGTGTGTGTACACATTGCATAACAGATGTTAGTATAATGTATATGTAATATATTCATGTGTATAGATATTTTTTTCTATTTTTGACAACAGACTACGAAAAAAGACAGTGATCTTTGGACATACAAACTATGTATCTTTCTGCACATGCAGCAATTCAAGTCATACACATATATATTTCATGCTTTATGTATATGTTTTGTAATTTCAACTTAGTGATTGTTTGCAGGCACATTTTTTGGAGTGTTTATGTACACAGTTGTGTAAATACAGTCAACACTATTTGGGCAAACATAGGATAGCAATATCTAAAAGAACAGGAAATCAGATGGATACAACATGGAGTACAGCACTAGTTGAAAGACAGAGAAATACATGGATCTTCAATATATTAAGTGTTATAATTGGTTGTGGGTATTATATATACATCCACCACGGAGAAGGAAGACAGACCTGCAGGACATCATTTCTCACAACCAGATCATTCCATAAATGATTAAAAATCAAAATCCTCAATGGAATGTTTAAACGCACCCAAGAACGGAAAACATTTTAACTCAGAATGATAAGACTCTTGACACCAAAACAAAAGAGAGAGCAGCGCTAACAGGGAAAGCGGCATGTATTGGCGAAATCTGCCTTTAGAAAGGCAGATAATGGGGAGTTTTAAAAAAAGCGCCATTTTTTTTTTCTCAGAATCTCGCCGCGCAGCTGGAGAGAACAGAAATCTCTCCAGTCTTGAAAACGGCCGTATGCAGAGAGCAGCGAACGCCATCTAGTGGCTGTTCGCGGCAAAAAAATGGCGCGATTTTTTTTTTTTTTTTTTTGCGATTTTCAACATTTTTCCTCTCCACCAAGCAGCTGGCGCTCCGCGGCCGGTGGAGGAGAAAAAAAAAAATCGATTTCTTTCCCACTAGTTTCAACAGCGCTCATAGCGCTGTTTGAAACTCTCCATATGCAGAAAGGATTGTAAATGCAGTTTTATGCCCTTTCTGCATATGGAGAAAAAAACTCTCCAATAAAGCTAAAAAAAATTCCCCTCTCCAATTCTAAATAGCTCTGCTCTCTGCATGAGGCCCTTAATGCGGATATGGGGTTTGTCACACACTCTCAGAATTGTTTGTAATTATCTTGCCTGTCTCTCCTCTTATCCACAACTTCCCCCCCGCCCCCAGCATCGCCTACCCCCTACATGCTGTTCATTGTCACCGTTTTACACCCTTCCATGTTTTCAAACACTTTCTCACCCTACCTTATCAACAGTACATCTCTGTTGTTTTTTTCCCCCCTGCTCTCCCAAACACTGTTTTAGCCATAGATTCCTTTGTTAATCAGTATTGCAGACCTGAGGAAGAGAGGAGAACTCTCAAAAGTTTGTCCTATGACATAAAGGGGCCTATGCAGCGAATTTTAAAATTGGCGAGTTTAATAAAAAGTAGCTTTTTTGGAGAGTTTTATTCTCCATATGCAGAAATGTGCGAATTCTGCTATGTTTAACATGAATGCGTGTGGCGAGTTTAAATTGGCGAGATGCGCGCTGCAGAAATGTGTTAAAAAAAATTCGCGCCTTTTTTTTTCCTTTCCTATGGCCGCGAGCGGCAGCTTCTTGCCAACTTTTCCTGGCGAGGCAAAAAGGAGACAATCGCGCCATTTTATTGGCGCGAACAGCCGCTAGATGCCGTTCGCGCCTCTCTGCATTAGGATATTTTTAAAACTGGCGAGATGGAGGTTCTCGGCAGCTGCGAGGCGAGTTTTAGAAATAGAAAAAAAAATTGGCGCGTTTTTCGTAACTCGCCATTTTCTGCTGTTTTCTGCGCGATTTTCTCCAAAAAATGGCGAGTTTTGAAATAGCGCTGCTCTCTGCATAGGCCCCAAATTGTTAGTCCAAATAAAAAAGGTATCACCTAGTACTGAAGAACTCATTTATTCTGCACTATCGCAACTGGACTAACACGGCTATTTCCCTAATTCCGAGTGTGCAGCCATTTCCTAAATGCAGAGAGAGAGAGAGTGTGTGTGTGTGTGTGTGTGTGTGTGTGTGTGTGTGTGTGTGTGTGTGTGTGTGTGTGTGTGTGTGTGTGTGTGTGTGTGTGTGTGTGTGTGTGTGTGTGTGTGTGTGTGTGTCAGCCAAAGAAAGTATCCATCTTCAAAAGCTTCTCTATCAAACTGTATGATCATTTTTTCAAACTGTTTGATAATGTGTTGTGGTTTGCAATAAGCCAGTGTTTGACAGAGTTTAAACAGCAACAATGTTTTCTTTGCTACCTTAATGTGCAAAAAAACGTATATTATATTTAGTTTAACCCCTATATTGAAAACAGAAGTAATTTATTACAATTTCCAGAGAGGTTTTTCTGTGTAGGTCTTAATTAGATATAGTCAATTGTTTGCAGGTGCATTGATAATTGAGTAAAATAGTATTTCATACATTTCCTAGTTAATTGGAGAACAATTGTGTATAAGGGGTCCACAAGGAAAAAAATGAATATTTTCACAGACATTGTTTTCATATCCTTGTAAAGTAGTGCAGCATCCAGCAAAAGTATATATTTTTAAAGGTATATACCCTTCCCCAGTGGGAAAAAAAAGTTTTAAAAAAAGCAAAATATCTGTCTCGTAGTTGTGTTAATTTTAAATATGCACTTTTAGCAATAATACTACAAAAGTAAACCTTTTAAAGCCATATAGTACACACTATTTCTATATCGCTGTTAAACACATTAGTTGTCTCTACGTTTTCCCCCTTTTCCTTCAGATCCTACTGGTGTTCTTAATACACACAGAATTTTGCCATTTACTATTCAGTAAATGCAAAGCATATCGTATTATGCATGTTATAAGAACCATGTCTTGTAAGACAAAACAATTATTCCTACATCTTTAACATCTCCACATTTTTCGTGCCAGTGGCCATAAAGTCATTAGAAATAAACTGCATATCTTGATACGATAAACAGGGCTGTGATCCTACTTTTTAGAATGATAACCAGTGGTTGACAGATCACCAAAAAATCTACTCGCCACACAAAAAATCTACTCGCCCCCTAGTATCAAACGTGTGCTGCTTGGGCCAATATTTACTCGCCCGGGGGTTAAATCCACTCGCCCGGGGCGAGCAAATGTATAGGTTTGTCGAACACTGATGATAACTATAATGTAACAGAATTGTTCTGTACTAAATAGTTTACAAAAATGTTATTACATTCTTTCTCAGGGCCTCCCACAGATTTTTTTGGGGCCCAGGACAAATGTGAAGAATGGGGCCACCACAAATGTTACAAAATAATCACATTTGGTCTATTTTGCCCATCATGTCTCTTTCTTTCCCTCTCCGCCTCATGTCTTTCACTCTTCTTTCCCCCCTAGTGTCTCTTTCTTACACCCTTTATGTATTATTTATTCATATTTTACCTTCTATGTTTCTGTTCTTCCCTCCTCTGTTTCCCTCCCCCGGTCTACGATGTTTGGCCACAGCCTTTTGGTTGCGACTAAACCCCACTGGTGCTCCGCTGCATCTCACGTCGCCACTGGGAAAATTCACTGCTGGACACGTCACCGTTATTTCTTTACATATCTTTGCTGCCACCATTTTTATATGTTCTGACCGCTGCTCCTAATGTCAACACAACTGTTGTCAACACGCCCGCTAACGAGGACACTCGGCGTGCCCGCCAGACCCTCTCATTGTGCCTGCTTGTTCTAGAAAATAATTTATTAAAACATTTATATGCGATGCTGACAGGGCTGGCAGGCATGTTGAGAGGGTCAAAACAGACGCGTGGACACGCTGAAGTGTGTCACGCTGTGCTCACCACAAACAAAGCGGGACCACTGTGCTGAGGTGGGAAAGGATATTATTCCATCCACAGCCACTGAAGCGCGTCTGGAGTGTAGAGTAAGTTGGAATAGCCGGGTCGGGTTGGAGAGGTACAGTTTATCGTTATACTTCCCGGGGTCAGAGAAGGAGAGGTACGGAATGTTGCAGGTACTATTAGCCAGGTCCGGGATTGGAGAGAGTAGAGTCATCGTGGTCCATTTGCCGAGGTCAGGGTAGGAGAGCAGAATGGTTGTTTGTCTGGATGCCGAGGTTTGGAGAAGAGCGGATGGTCGTAGAAAGCCTGGCCGGAACACAGGAAGAAGCAGCAAGGCAAGACAGGACAAGACTGTGGAGGCAAAGAAGAGGTGAGTTCAATGCAACTAGAACTATGATCAGCCAAACTGCCAGTGGCACAGCTGAGCATATGTAGGTGAGAGAGTCCAATGAGAGAGCAGCAGGAGGTAAGTGTAGAGCGAGGGCTGTGATAGGATGCAGGGTAACAAGGCTCAGGTGAGCTCCATGGGATGGAGCCTGTGTGTGCTGCGTGCGTCTCCGTGCGTGTGCGCTCGTGAGTTGCACGTGCCCCCTGTCCTCGCAAACGGACGGCTTTAAGGGGCTAGAGCGGGTGCGTGTGCATGCCTGAAGCGTGATGGCCACCGGAGGGATTGGCGGACCCACGGAGGCAAAAGCAGGCTCCTACACCCAAAAGGCCTTGGACAGCAGTTCTGGATGTCCTCCCCCCTCCCCCCGTGTCGGCGGCCCTTTTTACTTTGTATACATGTCATCCTCTATTTTATACTTCTCCTAAAAGGAGAATCTAAATAATGTTCCAGCATCTACAAGAATATGCTGCTAGATAAAGTTTTTCTCGTAACCATTAACTAGTATAACTGACAAAGGAAATAACAAGTTCTAACTAAACATTAATGAGAAACACTCTCAGTACTATTGTCTCAGTGGGATTATTTAGTTCTGTGGCAAGGGTTGTTTCCACTGCAAAAAAATATTGCACCAGGAAGATAAATAAAACATAATTCATATTAATAATAATATATTATTAAAAAAATATCTTAAAAACCACAATCGCAACATGGCCCACACTTTCAACAATTCATTTATTTTCCCAATATAAAATGTAACTGTGCTAAAAGTTATTTTTAGGTCAAAAACAAACCAACAGCAGTGACATGTTTTGGGGTTAAATCTTGGTAATTGATGGCTCTTTTTGCTTTTTGAGCTGTTTGTTGCAGATACTATTTATTTCCATTATTTTATTTTCTCCTTTTCTTTTTAAACTTGTGTTCCTTTTCCTTACCTTTTATTCTACAGTTAGTCACGTTGTACAAACCAATACTTTGTAAGCCTTTTCAGTGAGTGCTACCTAAAGTAAAATTAATCAAAGGGGCAGCTATTTTGTTACAAATAAAGACAAAAAAGGATTGCTATGACTTCCCATAAGTGTTCTTAAGTCACCTAGTATTGTCATCTGTGAGAAAGAGACCTGGAGTGCAGCAGCTGTGGCCAGTACAGTGTCCTTGGCGATTTAGCTGAAGATTACATTTTCTACAATTACAAGGGGATTTAAAAAGTCAATACAATTTTGGAGGTTTCCAATTCGCCCTCCATCACAAGCCATTCAACTTGGCTTTAAGTTACAAGAGATATGACTAATGGATGTTGCTTCAAGGTTAAATTGACTGATTCCCTAGATTTAGAATTAGTTTCCAATGCTACTATTTACAGTGTGTCAACATTAGTTAAAGAGTATATACAAAATAATACATTGTATTGCCGAATAGGTACCTAACTAATGTTAGTTTATATCCTCTCCATAATTAACATAGCTTAAAAAATTTATACTATAAATGTTTATATTCACTCGACTTCATTACAGTTAAAAAAATTAAATTTAATTAGCAAATGAAGAAAATCATTAAAGAGGTGTTAGATAACAGTAAAGCACATGTAGCATTACATTCTGTGCACGGCTCTCCTATGGTCTTATGAAAATAGATAAAATGATTTGGTCGTATTGTGGACAAGATACAGAGGCCATGTAAAAGGTGCAATATATACACACATGTCAAAGTAGCATCCATACACAGAGGAGAACACATTGGTGCTAAAACAACTTTCAAGAGGTTGCTAGGCATTAATCAAAAGGCTAGGCTTAATCAAATAGGAAAAAAAGAAAAAATTAAACTGCTCACCTCTACATATATATAACGGTCCTATGGATAGTAAGGTAGGTGCATAGAGGGTATAACATATATAACCAAGAGAACTAAAAAAGAATTGAGTAAAGCACCCTAGTTATTTGCAATCTAACCCTATATTCTAATAGATTGCTCCTAATGACCCAAAGGGCTAAGCACTGTTCGCTGTCAGGTTATGGAACCGACGAAAAAACAAAAAAATCTTTAATACATCTAATAATTACATTCAATAGTAAAAAAAAGGTTTTAAAAATGTATTGGGCATTGGGGCCTCTCAGAGTCATCCTAGACATCCTGCTCCCAGCCACAGTTCCTTTCTCTGTTCACTGGGTGTGCTGCTGTTTTCAGTCTGCTCTGGGGTTCCTCTGTCTGTCTGTCTCCTTGTTGCTCCTGTTCTCTATCCTTGTAATTTCCTATTTTCTGTTCCTCCCTTGCCTTTGCTTTGTGTTGTGTTCCCTGACTTATGCTTGAGCTTGTTCCTGTATCTGTTCCGTAATAAAGGCCCTTGCTATTGAACTAGATTGCCCCAGTCTTTTTCCTGCTAGCAAGTCTCAGTCCTGATCCTGCTCCCTAGTCTCAGTTTCTGCTCGCTTGCCCTGCTCCTGCCTTCCTGTTGCCAACCCTGCCTGTGACCACGACGATCCTGCTTGCTGCCTGCCACCGAACCCTGCTTGTGACCACAACAATCCTTGCCTGCTCCCCACTGTTCCGGGCACCGAGGTCCTACCCACTTCAGGAGTCACCCTCTTGACAGGGCCAAACAGCCTCCTTGGGGCCCTGAGACGTGAATAAGTGTCAAAAAGTGTTATGACTTTGAAAATGCAGTGGATGAACCATGTGCTTCATACACCAAATAGAAAAAGTCCTAAATATAAAATGAAAAGTTAAAAAGTGGATAACTGTATTGAGTTGTATGTCATCCATTCTTCTATCCATAATTCAATACAGTTATCTACTTTTTTACTTTTTATTTTATATTTAGGACTTTTTCTATTTGGTTTATGAAGCACATGGTTCATCCACTATGAATTTTAATAGTCACACACACTTTATGACACTTATTCACATCTCAGTAACCCGATGATTCTGTTTGGTCCCGTTGCTTAGCAACCCTTCGAAAGTTGTTTTTGGACCAATTTTCCCTCCTCTGTGTATGGGTGGTACTGTGACCAGTGTGTGTGTGTGTATTGCACCTTTTAATCTTGAAATAGCTTCACTATACAACCAACATTTCGATCCTTTAATAAATCCTTTCATCTATTTGCACAAGACCATTGGAGTGCTGTCCATTTGTTTAATTTTTGATATGTTCCTCGTCTTCAGTGGAAGGATGTGCACACATGGCAATATTTACTACAGATTTGTGAGTGCTCCCATTTCTATTGTTTTGCATTACAATCTATGCAATCTGCCAAAAAAAAACACACAATCATTTGATTTGCTCACACAAATGTAATTATTTAGTTCTTCAACACTATTATCACCAAAAACATTGTGTTTTGTACTCATTTTTACTTTACTTACAATCACATGTTTATATAATTGATGTTATTTGAAATTAATTAATACTTATTGTTAGTGCCTCTTAATACTGTGTTTGCTGAAACTGCCTTGGTCCTATTCTTCTGATGTCTACCAGGGGAAAAAAATGATACTGTATAACTTAATTTTTACAATATTTTGCATGTAATTGCTTGCCACTACAATATGATTTATGCATGTGAGACAGTGCAAAGCCAGTGCTGTCACTTTTAATTAAGAAAGCATTTGCGTCCCTGTCATGTTTTCTGATTACTAATAGAAGCAGCCTCTGCCTCTGCATATTTGAATGTCTTTCATTTTGTTTTCCTAGGGAGTTTCCAAATATTACATTATTGTTCCCTTATACGGTAGGTTAAATATTAATGAGTGTTTATTATGTAAAATGAAGACATTTTTAGGTCATTGTAGCACGTTTGTGGCATTATCTTCCAAATAATATCTCCACATTTACTATTCCTTACTAACTGTACATAAACGTGTACAAAAGGTTAATATTTCTACACCTCCGAGAAATAGGGAAGTCCAACATTTCACAAAAGAAAAACAATAAGAAATCACAAATGTTCAAATATTGCTAATCTCTAAATGGAAATTATACTTTTCTACCTCCCATTCATTTTCACATACAAAACCACAAGCATATGGCAAAAAACAAATGTTCTTTATTTAGTATAAAATCTAGGGTCAGTCACCACTACTAATATACATATATATATATATATAAAAAAAAGAAAAAGTGGTACACGCACGTATAAGGGTCTCCCTAAACCCTAGCCAGATACAAAATTAAAAGAGTACCTGCAGCACTCATAAGCAGCAGACACAAATTCAGGTCAAAATAGAAAGCAGTTTAATGCAAAGACAGAAAAAGTCTGATTAAACAGAACATGCTAAACAGGGTATTGTCAGGAGGCAACTACCCAGACAAATACTCCCCCAAGAGAGGGGTATACCCAGGAGGACTGGAAAAAGGAACAAGGGCGGAAAACAACCCACTAGTCTACTTACTAAAAAACATGAACACAATAAAGTGCAAAAAAGTGCTACACAGTGCCAGATGGCAAAATCACAAAAAAGAAAAAAGGAAAACACAGTTTAGAGTCAAGGGAGGTGGGTACATCTCGGGCACTTAGCCCTTTTTGGCCCATTGCCACAAAAACATGGTACTACCCTTCAAGAGGCAAAAAAAATCCTGTAGCTACAATTCAACATATGAATACTTCATCTGTAGGAAGGTAATGCAGGAATGATCTAACGATCATCTCATCAGATGCTAGCTGCTCTGCATGACATCACCATAGAGCCCAACATAGAGGAGCAGTGTCGCTCTCCTACATGCAGGACACTATGAAGATGACGTAGCTCTGTAGTCTGTGATCTGTACTGCACTTTAAGGGTTTTGCACTTTTTTCTTTTTTCATGGTCTAGCTTAAACTGAAAAAAATAGCCTGTGGTAATTTAGGTTTGTAGGTTTAGGTCCATTCATAGTTTTTGTGCATATTCATAGTTATAGGCTACTGAAATGTAAATTTACTGAACAATCACCTGTGGAATATACTTAAAAGATAGCAGGGTAGGTATACATATAATTGGTGATAATATTGAATATTTTTACCGCTACTGTGTGAGTTTATGGAATTAAACAGTTCTACTTCAAATACAACTAATTATTTTCGTGCTTTCTGGTAGATGGGAAATACTACTGAGACTCATGTAAATAAGGTGTTGAAGGAACTAATTTTATCGATAATAGAACGACTCGGAACAGTGGGTGCTTGGGAGGGAAGCACATAGAACATGCATCCAGCACAATACATTCAATGTACACATATGATGTACATACATTTAAAATTCCCTTCATAAAGGAGTTGTTATTTCATTTGTAAGACTGATGTGAAGATTTACCCTTTGGTATTTTTTCAAATTACTGTAGTACCACACTTTTTTCTGTTATCACTACTTAACTGAAATGAAATCAATTTTATCACTATTGTTGTACTCAATACGCTTTATTGCTTTCTTTTATTCAACTATTACTTACGTTCATTTTCTGTGAAGAACCTCTATTCCTGAAATTCCACTTATTTCCTTCCTTGGATAATATGGTTATCCAAAGGAAGGAATTTATTGAAACTTTTTCATACATGTTTTTCTCCTAATATTCCTATTACTGTACATGACATCAGTCTTCAAATATCAACGGGTAGTTAAGGGGAGTGTGACAGGGTAAATAAAAGCCACCAGCTATATGCCTGGCAGACATATGTTTAGTCTGCAGTGCAGCAGTGATGAGGTTAACTTCAGCTTGGAAGCTCATGGCAATTAGTTGAATCCCAGCTGCCTAATCAAGTTGTGTTAAAAACCCCAGGATGTGCACACATGCAGCTAGCTGGTCAGGAGACAGGAGTGAGTTACTGAAGAGATTAATGATATAAGGTCTGTTTGCAAAGTACATTTTTTGGATGAACTGTTGTGTCCTGCATACTGAAGAAAACCTGTTTTGTTTGCATGCTGAAGAGAACCTGCTTTGTTTGCCATGCTGAAGATAAGCTATTTTTTTTTTTGTGCTGAAGAAAAGCTATTTTGTTTTGTGTGCTGTATGTTTTAAGGCTGAATAAATAAACCTTGTCAAGAGACCCCGCATGTGTCGTTGCATGTACGCTGCAACAGGGAGCTTTCAGATAAGTAGTTTAAAATAAGGAACTACTTTATCCTTAACAAGCATACAATATTGCTTCTTTCATAGCACTATGCTAATGTAGTGTAATTGTTAAAGATGACTATTTGATGAGTTTGTTTGTAGAACAAGAATTTCATTTGATCCAAACTAGCCCCAATTGCATTGGTTGTATCTCACATTTTTTTTAAATCACTGATATATTTCTGTTTGATATTGTAATCTCCAAACTACGCAGCTTTGCAACAAACCAAATTAGGTACATAATTCTCTCTCTTCCCCCTCCCCCCCCCCCATCTGGTGTTTCTTGAATTTAAACAAAAAATCTGAATTATGTACAATTTTGGGAATATAATTTATGTGTAAAGGAGAGTAGCAGATGTAAAGGACTAATAAGCAACATCATCATGCAGATGCTGTGTACAGTAGCTCTTGATGCAACATTAGTATTCTTCCCATGAAATTACATTTTTTTCATTCTGTAAATTAAGGCATCAGGCAAAACATATTTTGTTAACGATACATATTTTTTCCTGATCTCTTCAATTTAGGAAGTCATAGTTCAGATAGAGCATTTTTATTTAATATGGTCAAAAGACACCAAAAAAAAACCAGTGAATTGGATCACTCTGTAGCAAAAGAGCATTATATACAACAAAAGTCACTTTATCAGTTGCCCAATTTGGGAATATTTTTATTGATGCTACTTTCGTAAAACGTAAGTCCCAAACATCTTCTGTTCCTTGGTTTCCATTACCATTTCTATTACACCGATAATAAATTATTCAAATCAAATTTAGACTGATATCAGGAACATGTCAGCATGCAGCCACCACAAGCACATCAGGTATTATTTCTTAGTTTCCTCTGCGAAAGGTAAAAAATATTTACTAACAAACTGTTTATTTTGTGTTTGAAATCTATATTTGTTAGGTTGAGAGCTACAGGAGCTGTGATATCAATGTTTATTCTACAAATTACAATTTGTTTCCTCTTGTTCATCAATTCTAAATTGTGCATTCATTAAAGTGTAATAGGCATTACCTATTGTTAATACATACTATTGTAATGTAATGTATGTGAGAGGCATAATGTAATGATTTTGTTAGTGGATTGCAATTTGGTAACAGAAATTCTTTTTATGCAACTCCTTAACTTCAACTATTGGCACACACCAAGTTTCAAGCTCGTGCACATGGGGCATGCCTAAAAGGGTTTAAACAATGGAAGTTTTCAGCATATTGTAGTGCTATCGGCAGCTTTAGAGTATATTGAATGAGCTCCTAAGCAAGAAAACCAGCTGAAAATGTTTATCAGTTTATACAATATCTAAAATTGTCTTGATGCATAGACCTCTGAGTTCAATGCAATGAGCGGCTAATTATAATGTAATTAACTCCAATAGCTTAGTACTGTATCTTTGGCTTTCTGATTATCAGAATAGTGATCTACAGATGTAGAAGACATTATTGCTCCCAATGACGCGCAGTGTTGGGTCAAAGTTGACTTGATATATAATGCGAGATTTGATGCAACTCTGTTGAAACAAACAGTGAAGCGCATGCTATTTCCTTAACTAATGTGTTATTTACTGTGCTATTTGTGCAACGTTGATGCGTTAAAAGGAGCAATTATGTCTGTTACATCTGTATGTCATCTTAGACAGCAGCTGTTATATTCCATACATGGGTTTTTCATTTTAAGCTTAAGCCTATCCAATCACTACCATTTCCTGTCCCACCCTAGCAATCTCTCTATACAACAGCATACACTTATCAGCCGAGACACGACTGCTCCATCCACCACACGTCGCACCCGACAATGTAAGCCACAACCGTGACACACACCTTTCCCCCCTTCTACCTCCAACAGTGCTTACACTGCAGAACATTTCTGAAGGAAATCCCGCTCAAAAGCAGACTTCCTCCACTATAAATGTATTCTCTCCACCTATAACAATACCCTCTCCCTTGCCAAGCAAATGTACTTCTCTTTACTCATACAAACTTTGTTCCAACCCTCATTTCCTATTTGCCACCCAACTACACCCCCTCTACCCTCATGGCCTGAGACCTCGCCACAAATTACACAGACAAGAATGTCAATCATGTAAAGCTCCACATGCAACCATGGGCATCCGCACAAATTTTTTCAGGGGGGGGGGCATAATTTTAACGGCCAGTGCCCGGCGTAAAAGTGGTGGTGAATGCACTGTGGCGAGCAAGCCGACCAGCATAAGGGGGGTTCTCCCCCCCAAGAAAATTTTGAAAAAAAAGAGTGGGCAAATGGTACATTTTCAAGCAAATTTGAGAAAGCTTGAAGGTTAAAAAAGCAATTGTGAAAGTGTAGTTATGACATCAAAAAAGAGCAGCTACTCAGGGTTGCAGGATCTGGTGGGTGCCTGGAGAACTTGCCATGTCACTCTGGCGCTTAAGTGCAGAAATTCCAGCCGTACTACTACTTTTTAAGGCTGCTTCTCTGTGCAGGATCCTCCGCCATGATGTGTGCCAGGTGGGGCACAAGAAAAAGAAATGGGGATCATTAAATACTCTGCTCATCACCGGGCTGGCGGTATTGAATAAACTGTGGGTTGTAGATGAGCTGCAGGGAGTTGAAAAATCCCTTTAAAGTTCTCCTGTTGGAGATCCAGGCTTTCCTTGCATAATGCATAGTTATATTGGTAAGATGAGATTTGTGAACTTCAAATAACTCACCTACAATGCACTATTTATTGAATACAGCCCTGTATGCAGTAATAGAAACTTGACAAAGGAAATGTGTACAGTATGTGTGTGGCAAACAGTGTAGGTGGGTGGGTGGGTATATATACTTCTAATCAAAAAAAGACCCCTCAGTACTGCAAAACCAACTCTTTTTTCAAAAAAGCAAGGAAAACAGAATGTTTTCTTTATATAACCCTCACCCAATAGGGCTTCCCCTTGGTGGCATGCTTCATCATTGGGTGCTGCGACCAACGATCTATGTGGGAGCACTTATTAGTATGACTGTACACACACACAATATATATATATATATATATATATATATATATATATATATATATATATATATATATACAGGCATACCCCGGTTTAAGGACACTCACTTTAAGTACACTCGCGAGTAAGTACATATTGCCCAATAGTCAAATGCCAGCTCACGCATGCGCCTGTCAGCACGTTCTGAACAGCAAAGTTGAACTCCCTACCTGCACCGAAACTGTGCACAAGCGGGGAGACTATAGGGCCTGTTACAAATGCGTTATTTACATCAGTTATGCACGTATATGATGATTGCAGTACAGTACATTAATCGATAAGTGGAAAAAAGGTAGTGCTTCACTTTAAGTACATTTTCACTTTACAGACATGCTCCCATTGCGTATGTTAATGCGGGGTATGCCTGTATAATATACTGTAGTGCCAGATTTCACTTGCCACAGCATTAGATTGCACCCACAGCAGCAGAATGCTCCCAAAACACTTGCCACACAGCACCAGTTATAACCCCACAGCACTTGCCTTAGCATTGGATGGCATCCACATCATTCACCAGATATAATCCCACATTTTACGCTTCCCCGTTTTTCTGAGTGCTTGCTTGCTTTCCCTTGTTTTTCACTGTCTGCTTCTCCTTGTTTTTTCAACAAGACACAGCGCAGGGTTTTTTCTATCATGTTCTCCCTCTCTCTCCCCATCTTTCTTTTTCCATCCATAGTAGCATCATGCTCCTTTGTCTCTCTTTTGCTGTATCTATTTTACTTTTACTCTCTCTCGCTGCTATCTCACTCTCACCCTGCCCCTGTCTTGCTTTTTCCATAATATTTCTCCATTCTCTCAGAATCTTTCTCACACACTATTCAGTGCAGCATAATAAATAGCCACCATGATGCATGTGGTGGCACTGGCACCAGCGAAACGTCGTGTTGTCTTTGTACCCTAATTTTCAAATTGTTGCCAATTCCAAATGCTACCTCCTGCCCCCTGAGGCAGCAAAACTACTGTGGTCTGTGGATTATTAGATTCAGATTTCAGAACTAATTGCAGTCTACTCTGCAGAGTGCTGGGGCCGCCGGGGCCTATTGCGCAGAGAGAGTGCTGCTGCCTGCGACTTCACTCTTCAGCAGACTCTCTGAACTGTGAGCCTGCGCAAATTGACGATGAGTCAGAGGAGGCGGGAGCATGATGGGCGGGAGGCCGCATGATGAGTGTGGAGGTCAGAGTCGGACTATGATTGATCCGACTCAGGGACTGGGTCATCAAGGGACGGCGGCGGCTCTCTCATTGGTAGCGCTCAGCTACCAATGATGAGTGGACTTGTTGGCACAGGTGCCGCTGCAGCGCAATGGTGGTCCCGGCTGTGGCACAGATTGGTCCCGACTTGGGAGTGAGGCGGCTCTCATTGGTAGGTAGTGTTATCAATGAGAGCCGCCTCACTCCCGAGTGGTACCAATGACAGTGCGCTGCGCTTCCTCCTGCGTAGCAGTGTAGGCTAGCCTACCACTAGCTGCCTGCCGCGGCGCCAGGGGGACCCACCCACCTCCGTCCCGGTCCACCCGGAGTCTGTTTTGGGCGTTTATAGCGCCGTTAACGTACTGTACGGCGCCATAAATGCCAAAAACAGCCCAGGACTGCGAGTGATCCAGGCAGAGCCGCCAACAGAAATCATGGGGCCCAGGACAAATGAATGGAGCAGGCCCCCCCCCACCCCCCGAACCCATAGCCGACCCCCCCTCAAACCCATAGCGCACCTACCACGAAAAAATATCTTTTAGCGCGCAACTTTTACTAAACTGTTTTCTTATTGTGATACAGAATAAAACATTACAATGCAACCTGTTTATTTTTATATTTTCAACAAAAGACATGTGACTGCCTGCCTGGGTGGGTGAGTGGGTGAACGACAGTAGAATGACAGTGGGTGGGTGGGTGAATGACAGTGGGTGGGTGAATGACGGTGGGTCGTGGGTGAATGGCGTTGGGTGGGTGAATGACGGTTTTAGTGATGGTTGGTGGGTGAATGATGGTTGAATGACAGTGAGGGAGTGGGTAGATGCGTGAATGACAGTGGGTGAATGACAGTGGGTAGGTGGGTGAATGTTGATGGTGGGTGGGTGAATGACGGTGACTGGGTGGGAGACGGTGACTGGGTGGGAGAGAGTGACTGGGTGACAGTGACTGGGTGTGTGGGAGACAGTGATTGGGTGGGTGGGAGACAGTTACTGGGTGGATGGGAGACAGTGACTTGGTGACTGAGTGACAGTGACTGGGTGGGACAGTGACTTGACTGTGACTGGGTGGGTGACAGTGACTTGGTGAGTGACAGTCAGTGACTGGGTGGGTGACAGTCAGTGACTGGGTGGGTGACAGTGGGTAACAGTGACAGTGGGTGACAGTGACAGGGTGGCTTACCTTGACCGGGTGGGTGCAGCTTGCTGCCGGACCCTTCCCCCTCCTGTCCCCGATATCCCCTCCTTCCCCTGATATCCCCGCGGCAGCTGCCAGGTATGGGAGGTGGGCCGGGGGGTGCGTGGGAGGTGGGCACGTGGGAAGCTGGCCAAGGGGGGGAAGCGGGCCGCAGGAGGAGCTGGTACTTCCCCCTCTGTCCCTCGTTGGGTGCGGGAGGGGGAGCGGGCCGCAGAGGAGCTTGGCTTGTGCTTCCCCCTCCGTCCCACGTTGGGAGCGGGGGGGAGCGGGCCCTGCTTGCCCTGCGCATGCGCGCTGGGACCGCAGGGAATCTGCGCCATTTTTTTAAACTTTTTTTTTTTAAATGTATTTAATTAACTGGCGCCCGGCCGCGCAGTGGGCCCGGCCTGACCCACGGGGCCCGGGACGCAGTACCCTTTGTCCCCCCTGTCGTCCCCCCCTTCCCCCTCCTGCAGACGCCCATGCACGCAACACCTATCTCCCCTGGCATACCTAAACCCATGCTCATCTCTTTTCCCCCAGTGACCGAGGATGAAGTCTCCATTCCTCTCTCATCATTACGCCCTACATCCTGTCCTTTTGATTATATTCCACACATCTCCTCCACACCTTCTCTGTCACACATTTTAGCCCCACCCTAACTCACTTTTTTAACCTCTCTTTTTCACCTCTTGCACATTCTCATCTTCTTTCAAACATGCACTCATCACACCTATTCTAAATAAAACCTCACTTGACTTATCCTCTCTCTCTAACTACCGCTCTCTCTCACTTCTCCCCTTGCCCTCCAAGCTACTTCAACAACTTGTATAGAACCACCTGACTCACTTTCTCTTTTCAAACTCCCTGATTGACTTTGTACAATCTGGTTTCCATCCTCTATTCTCCACCGAGACAGTATTAACAAAAGTGACAAATGATCTTCTAACAGCTAAATCTAAAAGTCATTTCTCCCTACTAATTCTTCTGGATCTCTCTGCTGCCTTCAACACTGTTGATCAACTTTCTCCTAAACATTCTCCACTCCATTGACCTCTGTGAAGCAGCCTTCTCCTGGCTCACATCCTATCTTTCCAACTGCTCCTTCAGTATTTCCTTCTCTAGTGTCTCCTCCTCTTCACGCCCTCTTTCTGTTTGAGTCCTACACAGCTCTGTCCTTCTCACTCTACACTTCTTCTCTTGCTGAACTAATGCAATCTCTTGGCTTTCAATATCATCTTTATTCCAATTCCAATGACACACAACTCTATCTCTCTTCTCCTAACCTCCCCCTCTCCTATCCTGTGTCTCCAACTATCTCTGCAATCTCCTTCTTGATGTCTCACCACTACCTGAAGCTTAACATGTCCAAAACAGAATGAATATTCTTTCCCCCTTTTACTGCCACTGCTACACAAACACTCTCCTTCACTGTCAATAACACCACAATCTCCTCAAAACCTCAATGCTACTGTATAGGGGTCATCTTTGACTCTGATCTCTCCTTCATTCCTCACATCCAGTCCTTCACAAAGTCCTGCTATCTACACCTCAAAAATATTGCCAAGATACGTCCTTTTCTCACTCATGATGCAACTAAAATTCTTATCCACTGACTGATCGTGTCTCTCCTCGATTACTGCAACCTCTCTTAGTTGGCATTGCTCTTGTCCGCCTTTCCCAACTCCAATCCTTCCAAAATGCTGCGGCAGACTCATCTTCCTCACTCACAGCTCCATGTCTACAACTCCACTATGCATATCCCTACACTGGCTTCCCTCGGTCTCTAGATTTAAATTTTAAACCCTATTAATGACTTACAAAGGTTACAATGATGCTGCCTCCCCTTGCATGTCAGCCCTGATCCACAAATACATACCCCACCACCCCTAAAGTTCTACCCATGCATCCACCTTTCCTCCCATCTTTTTACCTCCTCTCACTCCTGCCTGCAAAACTTCTCTCATACTGCCCCCTCTCTCTGGAATTCCCTAGCACGTACCATCAGACTCTCCCTCAGCTTTCAGATGTTTAAAAACTCCTTGAAAACTTGCCTTTTCAAGGAAGCTTACTCGCTATACCTCTAACATCTAACTCCCCTCCCCTTCCAACCCCATTGGGACCATCTCTGCCGCTTGACCACTCTCCACCCTATTTAAAGCTTATTTGCTTCAACTATCAGACTGGGCCATATTCTAACTTAAGTCACACTTTATCCTACAATTAGAAGCCACCTTACATCCTTGTTTCAACGTTGTCACTCATTCCCTCTAGATTGTAAGCTCTCACGAGCAGAGCCCTCATTAATTATTTGTATCTGTTTGTTTATATTTGTACTCACTTGTATGTAACTGTTTATGTAATATACACAAATCTGTACCCCATTGTACCACATAATATGTTGGCTCTTCACAAATAAACAATAATAATAATAATGATGAATATTGACAAAGCGAATTAGTAGGTGTGGAAAAGTCAGTAAAAATTAACCAGAGTTTAGTGCTTCATTAGTTAGTGAGAAATAAAGATTGCATCTTGGGCTGTTTCATTCATAGGAGACAGAAGCTGAGGTCTGATTTGTGCTGAGGTCTGATTTGTGCTTGAACGTCACAATTATATTGCATTAAATTCCCCTTCCATGTCATCTTTTTCTTCACATTGATGTTGAAATAAACTAAACAAATTATACTGATGTGTGCTTAGAAATGTAATAGATTTTGTGTATTTAGACAAATACCAGTAGCAATGCTGCCTTTTTTATTTTTATTTTTTGGATCGATTTAGATAATGAAATATATATATATATAAAAAATTGGTATAGACTGTCCAATGAGATGAGGAAAAACACTAAATTGTGTAATTATTAAAGCCAGAATATTGACATAATTAACAATAATAATATTGATATTTCTTTTTAAAGTTATGTCTGAATAAACAATAGCACCCAACATTTTATGTTATCTATAGAAAGCAAAAATATGAGCCCCAAATAGAATAGTTTATGCATTTGCATTTTTATAAAAATATATTATTACATTTTCTTTGTTACTAATTTGTTGATTAGGTTTTTTTTTTCTCCATTTCCATTCAGGATTGGAGTTTATGTAACGAACTGGGATATTACCTTCAAAACATAAAAAGATAGAATTTGACGACAGATTAAAACCACTTATCCCCAACGTGTCTGCCCATTCTCCTATCTGCTGTAAAGCCTCACTCCCTGTTTGATCCTTGGTGTTCTTGTGTATTTAGTATAGCCTAATGTCTACCCAGAGCATATTTGAATTCACTTACTGTTTAAACCCTATCACGTCTGTTGGAGACTATTGCTCAAATCTACCACCCTTTCCAAAAAGAAGTACATCTTCCTCACATTTCCCCTCAGCCGTCCACCCTCCAGCTTCAGAGAATGACCTCTTGTTCTAGCACTCCTCTTTCTTGTAATCCTGGAGTTCACCCTGACTTCTTAAAGTCGGTAGTTGGAAGTACAGTATTACTTTCAAGACTGACATTTCTTTAGCATGCGTTCTTGCCTTTTATAGGCACTAGTTTCCCAGTTAGAAGTTACAGAATGACTCAGAGATTTAGAAATTCAAAGTTACAGTGAACAGCATGCTGCACTCCCAGTTCAAGCTCAAATGTGATCTACATTATGGGAAAAAGTCTTTGCAAATGCTGAGCTAAATATGCCTGAGCCAAATAAGTTGATATTCTGATGTAATTATTTTGTGTATATTTAAGCATGTGCTGTAATCAATGTATACACAAGAAATATGCAATGTTATAACATCGGTGGTTTTCAAACTTCTTAAAATCACTAATTAAATGCTTTTATTTTTGCAGTTGTTCATGGTGGACAATGGAGCTGATGACTGGAGAATAGCCATGACCTACGAGCGCATTTTCTTTCTCTGCTTGGAAATACTGCTGTGTGCAATACATCCCATACCAGGGAATTATACATTCACATGGACAGCACGGCTCGCCTTCTCTTATACTCCCTCCACAACAATAGCTGATGTGGATATTATTTTATCTATACCAATGTTCTTAAGACTATATCTTATTGCCAGAGTTATGCTTTTGCATAGCAAACTTTTCACTGATGCCTCCTCTAGAAGCATCGGAGCACTAAATAAAATAAACTTCAATACACGGTTTGTAATGAAGACTTTAATGACAATATGTCCAGGAACAGTACTGTTGGTTTTTAGTATCTCATTGTGGATAATTGCTGCATGGACTGTTCGAGCCTGTGAAAGGTAAGCTTCCCCTCAATTATATTATATTTATCCAAGGCCTTTTTGTGTGCATCTCAGTATTTAATATACTGTGAAAATATTGATTTTATTTGAAATGTGTGCAATCCTTAATATTAATGCCTTAGATCATTTAACTTCTTTTAGATAATTTGTATTTATATATGTCAAATGTCATATGTAAAAGTTGCTTCTCAGTCTCCTACATGGTTAATAACCCATCTCTCCTGCTATTTCTCAACCTTTATTAACTCTGAGTTGCACCTGTGACACATTCTTCAGTGAGTAGAGCCATCACTTCTCCTTTAGTGATACTGGCAATTGGACTTTTGTGATACTTCTGTGTTCATTCACTGAGACTTGATCTTGACTTACTAAGAGAACCAGATAGATATAGACTTGGTAGCCAAAAACGCCATTATTTATGCAGGACTTCAGACTTCTATGTTGACTATGTTAAAGTTTGAATAGTGAATTGTAAGGTACACTCTGTCCTCCTTTTTCTTCTTATTCCATTTAGATATAGACTTGAAAATAAATATATATATATATTTTTGTTTTAATATATATAGCCTTTGACTACCTTTATTGAAATAATGACCTAAGTTGCCAATCGAGTCATTCTCATGTGATCGATCAGAAAAATCCTGCTTCCCAGGGTTCACTATAAGGCTGCCTTTCAGTTTCAAATCAATCCTTCAGACTAACTCACCAACTACAATGCATTCTTATATTACGAAGGTAACATTATCTATTGTTACAGTTTGCTACTCAAACTACTCGGAATACAAACCGGAAAGTGTTACAAAGATCTTGTAATGTTGGGGAAGTGTGTAAAACCTGCCATAGAAATCAAAGGCTGCTCAGTATTTTAAAACTCATTGAAAATGGCATTGAGTGTTGAATTAAAAAATGTATTGAGTATTATCGTATACTACAGCACTGATGTGGGTGTGGGTGCAGATCCTATAATGAAGAATAAGCAATACGATACCGTTTGGAAACAAAATGAGCAGGCAGCACTCCAGAATTGAACAAACAAGTGTATTGAAAAAATAAACACAAAACCAACGTTTCGGTCCACGAATGGGACCTTTGTCAAGGCACCACCAATTCTGGAGTGCTGCCTGCTGATTTCGTTTCCAAACGGTATCGTATTGCTTATTCTTCATTATAGGACCTGCACCCACACCAGTGACTATTATTACGGAGTGCTTTATATATATATATATATATATATATATATATATATATATATATATATATACATACATACATACATACATACATATATATATATATATATATATATATATATATATATATATATATATATATACACAGTATATATATATATATAAATATATATGTAAATATATATGTAAATATATATATATATATACAGTATATATATATATATAAATATATATGTAAATATATATGTAAATATATATATATATATATATATATATATATATATATATATATATATATATATATTACAGCACTGATATATATTTATATATATAACATAGTTGTAAAATGTGCTGTTTTTCTGACAAGTTATATTTAAATTACAATTTTAGGACTTTGTTTTGATGAAAGGCTGTTAAAGGTGCAATACCACTCCCAAAAGAAAAAGATTTATAAACAACAATGTAATTGTAATCAGGCATAGTAAATATTTAATATGAAATTAAAATACATTCTTATTTTCAACAGATCTGGTAAAGAAGGAGAGGCGTTGCTGTAGAGAACCAGGAGTATAGACAGTAGAAATGCAGTCTTCTAACTTTAATATCCTGATTTTCAGACAGAACATGTTCAGATTATCAGGATGTACAGTATAGTGTGCATGTAGTTGTGCAGATGTAAAACCGTTTAAGGTCCCATATTCTTACAAGTGTAGCCCCCTTTCCCTATGCCTAAGGGAACTATGCGGGCAACTACGTGTGCTGCTGTACCTGTTGCTCACAGGAGACCTATGCCTCCGCCTCTGGGAGCCTGGGGTGAGCTCTTTCTCCTTGAAGTGCTGCGCCTCCACCTATGAGGGATCCCAGCGTTGGAGGGATAACTCCTCACAGGAACAAATACACAGTAATAAGTAATACACCACACAATGTATACTAAGCTTTACTGTACACACATACTAACACAGATAACATACAATAACTGGTACCCAAAGTATAAACCCAGTGACCAAACACGTGGTTGTTCCCCTAAAGTACTGAGGGTGCTGTGGCACCAATAACCCCTGGTGTCCTGTCCAAGCAATCTCACCCAAATGTGAGGTGGTGCAACCCCCTATAGATGTATTGGCACATTGGGCACCTGCCTTGGTACTCCAGTACCCCGGTGCTGCTTGGCGTGGTGAGATGGAGCAGATCCCACATAGCAGAGCCTTCAACACAAATCCCCTCTCCCCTAAGGGTCCTGATCCTCCTCTCAGTGTGAGCTTCAGCTGGAGGGTCTCACACAATGTCTCAGGGTCCTGTGTCCTGCTCCCAGGGCCCCGCGTGGCCGTCCGGTCACCAGTGCAGAAATAACAATAAGGGGAAGAGTCCCTATCTGGTGCCTTCCCTGCAACACTCCTATTCTGGTGTCTCAGGGCCCAACTGGGGCCTAGGGGCAAGATCTAGGCCTAGCCCAGGAAACACTGCTCCCTGGACACTACATTTTCCTTTGGCTCCTCCATCAGGATTGACTCACAGGCTTTCCTCCTGTGCAGGATATCCTTTTCCTCTCCCTGCTCCAATCCCATTGGCTGGGGAAGTAGTCCCTCCCTCTCGGGTTTCTGGGACTTGTAGCCCCACGTCTGCATATGCAGTGCAATCCTAAGATGGCCATCGCCTCCTCCACTCCGTATGCATGCCTCGCCACACTGTGCATGTGTGACTACTAAAATGGCCGCCCCACACTCCCGATCGTGCGGAGCTCTGGCTAACCACTGAGCAGCTCCCCCACACTGGAGGCAGAGTAGGGGGACTCGACTACACATGTCTTGGTGTGTATTTGTGTGTGATTGCGCATTGTACACATGTAGCACTACTGTGAAGGATCTACTGTCCGTTTGTAATTGTAAATAGTAATAGTAAACGATACGGGAAACGGCTATTCTTTTTACAGAAATAGAATATGATTTGTGTGACAGCCACGTTAGCGTAGTATTCTCTGTTGTTATGTATTATTTTGTGCAACGCCCTGAGGACATTCTTAGCACTATAAAAATAAAATTGTGGTGCGAGGTATGAGTCACAGAAAGACTGAAGATATTACTAAAAATTAGGTGGGAAGTACAGTAAGATGACGCATACAATTAATCAATTTATGTATGAGTATTAATTTTAACATACTCATTGAAATAAATTCCTATGTATTTAACATTTTTACAGGTATTTTAATTTAGATGGGCATATAAATGGAAACTTGCTATGCAAATTAGGCAATATGTTTAAAACATAAGTGAAAAAAACAGAATGGCATTGACAGTGTAAATTGTTCCTCTCTTATTCCATCAATGTTTTAGGAGAAATAGATCTACAGTATCATTGGCTAATTGTGCCTTAAAAACTATAGAGGGTTCTTAGGTGAATAGTTCAATTCAGTACTTCTTCAGGAACAAAATTGAATCAATTTGCTTGTTAGTTACAGTTTGTTTCCTCACTAATACCATCTGAAAGATGAGAGAGAAAATGAAAAAAGACAGGGAGCGAATATTCATGAAAGGAAGCAGAAAAAAAGCACCATGAGAGGAAGTAGAAAAGTAGCATCTTTTCTGAATACTGATTACCTTTTTACTTCTTTACTAAATGTTTGTATTATACTTTTTCCCATGGGGAAAATCTTGGGTATTTTCTAAATATAATAGACTACAGTAACTGGATATTTCATTAACTTCCCCAACTCATAGGGGGAGATTCCCTAAGATCCTTTGCAGGGTAGCTTACTGCCATTGGCTTGAAATTCCACGATGGAACGGATGCGTTAAACTGCAGAGTATCTTAGAAAATCTTCCCCCTAGTGCTCTACCGAAGCTAGCTTCACCATTTGTATAGAAATAGGACCTAGAAGCACTGTGTGCTCAATAGTTGTTTTTAAGTGTTATATGTCTAGTTGTTGAAACTATTGCTTAATACATTCTTATTTATTTTTAGTTTGGATTTTGTTAATCGTTTTTAGTGTACAGTTGTTTGTTGCAGTGTAATATATTTTGATATTGAACATGAATAAAACAAGATAAGCAATTTATTGTAAACTCAATACATTTTATTTTTTTTAGCCGCAAAATAATATTGAAAACAAAATAATCAAAGCTGCACCCCCAAAATGTATTTTTTGGAAGATTTTTCTCTTTGTGATATGCTTTATAAAGAATTGTTGTGGTCCTATGGTGATATGAAGCTTTTAGCCAGTGAACAAGCATAGTTTTCAATAGAATGTGTACAATCTGTATGATTTAAATTCTGAATATTTTCCATTATGCTATTTCCCCTGTACTTTAACATACAGTATGCTGGTTTGACTTTTACTTTTAACTTATATGGACACTGGATTTTATCTAAAATTAGATGGTGCATTGAGAAGTACATTTTGATTCTGGCTGCTGGATTTTATTCCTGTTGGGAAGAAAAACATTTCTTCTGTTTGTGGATAGTATATGTTTCTGATTAATGAAATGCATATGGTACTTTAAGCTCTGCTACACATACAGAACTAACATTATAATTACTGTATATTTGCTGCATTTTTTTATGTCCATTATAATGCATGCAAGATCACTGAAAAAGGTGAGTGTTAAGAAGAGCAAAGAGCAGCATTTGTGTTAGGAGCCTGCTATCATGTTCAACAAAAGATATTATCTCACTATTACATTTTGGGAGGGTTTGTTTTAATGAAAGGAAGTGCAGTCAACGTTGTTTCACATTTATTATTTGGACATTATGTACATTCACAGAAATTTTAACTTGTGTGTCTCATGATTTTATGTTGTGTCTTTACATTATATGTAATGTTGTTTTATTTTACTCTTGGTGACTGCTGTTCAATACTGTCTCAATATTTTAACAAGATGTATAAAATAATGTTTCTTTATTTAATAGCTGAACATTTCCATGCTAAGCCATTAGAAAATGACCAGTTAACAATCAACGGTTTTTATTTTATTTTAGTAATTAAAACATAGGCTCAATGTACCACGCTATGATACTGTCTAAATTTGCATGGATTTTACTCTATCATTCATTTTGAGCATGTATTAATGTCAGTGTCTTGCGCTCATTCTATCAGCACGTGATTTAAAATATAGCTATACTGCATGAAGCAACCAGATTGTTTTGGAGAGAAGATACTGGCATATGTGTTATGGAATGTGTCAATATTCAGATCTTTTGTCATCATTGTATTCTCCACTTTGTGTATTAAGTTATCCTCCAGGACTTTACTGGCCTAGTTGGCCCAACCCTTCTTAAAAAGTTTTGGGCCACATACAAGTCAATACCTTCTTAAATTTACAAATGCAGACATTGGCAGGTGGAATGACAAATGATGGGCACAGTGTATAGCATTTGCATCGATTTAAACGTCTTCCCGGTACTTGAATTACTTTACCAGAAAGAAATTGGTAAATTAAAAAAAAACTTAAATGTCATTTTTTTTATAAGAGGAGCGTAAACACTTTACAATATATATTTTTGTATTATAGCTTAACACATATGGGGCTGCCTGCCTAATGTGTTGAAATGCTGTCATGCCACTTATTTGGCCTGAGAAACGAAATTTCATGTGTGTGTATTTAGATTTTTTCAATTGCAGGACTACTTTTAAATGACCAAAATAGACTTCTTTTTCTGTGGCCCATACACCTTCCTTATACAGTATAAAAAATTACAAAAACATACACTTTGTTTAATAATGGGTAGACTTTATTCTAGCAATAACAGCTGATTGTCACAGAACCCCTCATTTTTCAGTGATCAATGCTGAAACATCAGCATTTTGCCCATGATTAGCTTCTCTTCATCCTTTATACAGTACAGTAGCACGTTTATTTTTTTAAATGGCTGTGATTGTTTGTCCTTTTATTTTTATTTTTTTAAATAATAGCTACAGGAATGATGGAATAATACAAAATGGTTAATGGTATTTTTCTTAAATCCAAGTATCCAAATGTATTCATTTTGGCAACCTCTCTGCAGATGAAGAGCCATTAAATTTCCCATCAACATGCTTCCCTAATGCAAAGTAATTTCAGTTGCATGATTTGTCATAATTTCTTAGTCATGTATTAGGCTGATATTTCCCTTCTAAAAATGGCTCAACATTGCTTGTTGCTTTTCAAAATTACATTGACAGATATTTGTATCGAAACAAATTCATCTTTATATACAGTATCTCATTGTGTGCATGAATGAGCACATAACGCTGCCATATTCCTTTCTGAACTCTAAGAATATGACCCAAGGACAGATCTAGTGTGTGTTTTTGCGTGGTGATAGAAAAAGTACAAAAACAACCCCAGCTGAATATTGAAAGAACTCTTTTTTTGATTTATTATAACAGCAATCTAATATAAATAATGTATGTATAATTTTATTTATCTAGTGGCCACAGTGTACACAGTGCTTTTCAAATTACAACAAAGGGATAATAAAGTACTGTACAAATGGGGATAAGAGCAGCAAGTAAACGATAACATAAGCAAAAATTAGACCATGCCCCAAAGATAAGGTGACCATATTTTTAAAGTGACAGACTGGGACAAAATACTAAATTATTTATTATCTCTCTCTCACGCACCCCTCTCTCTCTCATTCACTCCTCTCTCTTGCACGCAACCCTTCTCTCTCTTCCACCTCTCTATCAGTTACCCCCAACTCTTCCCCCCTCTTACCTCATTCTCCCCCCACCTCTCACACTACTCTTTCACTCGTTCGATGCCCTCCTCCTCAAACAAACCATCCCCCCATGAATCACACACACACACAAAGCTCCCACCAAGACACAGACACAGCTCCTCTACACCCCCCAAGACACACACACACTCACACACACCTTACCTTGGTGGGAGGAACTGGGAAGGCCTCGGGTCTGGCACTGCTCCCGCAGATGCTCGTGCATGCACAGTTTGCATGTTCTGTCTGCACTCGCAAGTGTATGCATGGTCGACACTAACTTTCCATGCCAGTACTTATACGTCTTTTTTCATGGCCTTTCATGACGCGGGGACAGTACCACTAAAAAAATCTACTGTCCCGGTCAAACAGGTACGTCTGGTCACTTTACCCAAAGAGATTACAATCTAAGTTTTAGGTTGGGAGACTTGCAGACAAAGTATTAGATAAAGGGAATTCATTAAAAGTGCAAGTCCTGGAAGTCAAGTGCATCTGGAGTAATATTATTTTTTATGAACTGCTTCTTTTAAGAGGGGAATTTTCAGCTGGGATTTAAAAATGGTGAAAGAAATGGCAAATGAACATTGAGTGCAATATATTTCCATTTGTGGGAACAGATTAATGAAAAAGGTTTAAGGTGAAGGAGCAGTAGAAGTAAAAGGTACAAAGATTCATCCTTGGGTTAAACATAAGAGGTGAGGAGGGATGTAACGAGAGAGAGATCATAGTTAAGATATATAGTATGTAGAGCTGCAAAGTAAAGGACAGAATGTGTTTGTTTATAGAATTAATAGGAAGTCAGCAGAGAGATTTCGGCAGGTCAGAATTAGATATAAGTCTAGAAGATCAGGAAATTAGTTGCCAAAGCAACACTGCAGTGTTTTGTGTTGATACATTTTTCCTGTGATCACAAGTCTTTGTGTGTGCGTCTTAAACCTTATTTCAGACCAATTCTGTGCATTCCATTGCTGCAGGCCAAATAATATCCTACATGTGTGTTTTTTTTAAATAAATCAATTCTGTACTATGAGAAAATACTTGTAGCATTTTTATTTTAAAACAACTCTGAATAACATAGAATTATTATTATTTAGGATTATAATGTAACAAACCTTTTTTTGTTTCTATAGCAACCATTTGCAAAGTCACTTCCTCTTCTGAAACAGGCTCTGTTACACCCCTTTTTGAGTCCTACTGTCTCTCTAGCAGTGCAGAGCTCATTTGTATCTAGTTACTGTCTGTTCACATGATCTTCCCAACAGAACTTTCTCATATTAATATGCAAATGCATTCCACTGACTGCAGAATACTTTTCTGTAGCCATTTAGTGAACCCCCGAGCTGAATCTACGCTGATCGACCACAGGAGAACGGATCGATTGACAACTTAGCTAATTACTTATCATTGTGTGGATTGTATTGATGCACATATTAAAGGGGGGGGGACGCAGCTTGGTCTGCTGCTTTAAGGTAGACAAGTGGGTTAGGTAGTGTAGTTTTATTAGTATATTAAGTCCTTTATAGACCTTAGCGGTTGGTCATGGAAACAACGTATGCTTCTAAGTTGTTAATATCTAGTTAAATGTTTTATTTAATTTGTTATCACCTATTCCATACTGGTTAAACTTATCTTGCATATGTATATAATGGCCTCTCGAAAGCTTGTCCTATGACAAATTGTTAGTCTAAATAAAAATGGTATCACCTAATACTGAAGGACTCATTTATTCTGCACTATTGCAACTGGACTAACTGGACTAACACGGCTATTTCTGTTTTATATATAATGGCCATTATATACCTAGGCAAGATGGGGCTAACGCCAGCCTGGACAAGATAAAAAAAAAAGTGGTATTTCTTGGCATTAGGCTGGTTCCCATAAATGTTGGAACTTGATGTCTAGCATAAAATTCCCTACGTTTGCGATATTTAATCATTTTGATGCCGGTCCTGGTATCTTTTTCAGCCACAGTAAAAAAAATAGGTATTTTTACTGGTACAATATTGATGACTTGCACCATACAAAATACTGCTTTTTTTGTGCCTATAATTCCATATTTTTGCCTTAACAGAGTTTTATAACTTCAGGCCTTAGTATTATGACTACAGGTCATGTTTCTACATTGAATAGATAAGTAAAAGAGGCCATGCACTGCAAAAAAAAACTGGTACTAATAGCCTAGCCAAAAACTATAAAAAAGTTTTTATTGAAGTTGAAAAAATTCACATCATTCCAGCAGTCATCTCTGATCAAAGAGCATACTCTGTGTTAAAGAGTTTTTCGCCCAGCTGTTCGGACCGTTTTTTTTTTTTTTTGTTTTGCAGTGCACCACCTCTTTTGCTTACCTATTCATACTTATTCCTGGCTAGAGCACGCCTCGACCAGGATTGGCATTTGCTGCACCGCAAATGGACATGAACATTTCAGGACTATGAGTTGTCTTATACTTTTTTCGGTGCCACCACGGCCAGTATGTGACAGCAGGATATATTTGGGTGTCTGGTCGATCGGCATCGCGCGGCTCACTTATTGTGTGTCCCCTGCTGCTGGACTCTTCCCTTACCCCACCCCCCCTTTTCCCTACCTGTGTCATCGTCCACACTACTATTGGCCTGATATTCAAGCATTGGTTATATAACTAGTTACATACTGTAGTGACGACAATTATTCTAAAACAAACCTGGAGCAATCTCCAAAAAGACCCAGGTACATGCTGGGTACATGCTGGGTACATGCTGGGTACATGCTGGGTACATGCTGCAACATTTCACACATTTCTGCAGACAGACTAATGGCCCATCGGACTAACAGTGGGGTCCCTGGCAGTCCCATTCAAACTGAATAGGACTGCCAGGAATCCGTTTTGTTAATCCAATGGGCCATTAGCCTCTGCAGAAATGTCACTGAAATGTACCCAGCATGTAAACTGGCTATTTTAAGGCAAGTTTTAAAATACTCGTTGGCTCGTCTGTAGTTACATAATTACTTTGTAGATGAGGTTGAAAAAAGACATGCGTCGATCAGGTTCAACCTATGCTAAATTTAGACAGCAGATACTTTATCCTATACTTACTTATTGATCCAGAGGAAGGCAAACAAAAAACTCCAGTGACATATCATCCAATGATATCTCATAAGGGGAAAAATAAATTCCTTCCTGACTCCAAGAATTGGCAATCAGATATCTCCCTTGATCAACATCCTTGTCATGTTTACTTATTGGGTATATCCCTGTATACCTTTCCTTTCTAAAAAGATGTTCAACCTTTTTTTGACCAAATCTATTGTATCTGCCTTCACAGTCTCCATGGGTAATGAATTCCACATTTTAACTGCACTTACTGTAAAGAACCCTTTTTTGCTGGTGAAATATCCTTTCCTACAACCTTAAGGGACGTCCCCGAGTCCTTTGTACTCTCCTTGGGATAAATAGTTATTTTGAAAGCTCCTTGTACTGTCCCCGAATATATTTGTGTAACCCCCTTTCTCTATACCTAAGGGATAATGCGGGCGACTACGCATGCTACTGTTACCTATATGCTCACAGGAGGCCTAAGCCTCTGCTTCTGGGAGCCTGGGGTGAACTCTCTCTCTATTCTGTGCAGCGCCTCTACCTATGAGGGATCCCAGCGTGGGCGAGATTATTCCTCATAGGACTCAATACTCTCGGTAATAACAATACCACACTATAATTATAACTGGGCTTTACTATAATGGCATAGAACATACACCACAGTGAAATACAAATCAGCAATAGTACAATACAGTAGTACAATACCCAACACCCCTGTGTGGTTCCCCCAAATTACTAAGGGTGCCCTGGGCACCTAAACACCCAGTGTCCACAGAACAATCCCACACCCAAATGCGAGGTAGCGCTACCCCCCTTGTGATGCACGATGGTACTTTCCTGGTCTCAGGCCAGACCAGGGAATATGGAGATGATGATCCTGGATCAGGTCACACCGCAGGGCCTCCAACACAACTCCCCTCACGCCTTACCCAGGAAGCGGTGTGCGGTGAACCTCAAGCCGGAGGGTTCAACTCTGTGCTGCCATGTGCAGCTCTTGTCCAAGGCCGCAGTCTGCTGCATTGACGTCTGTCCAGTGATGCATTAATGCGTATTTCGCTCTAATGTGGGGAGGGTCCCTATCTGGGGCCTTCCCTACAATACGGAATTGATATAACTCAGGGCCTAGCTGGGGCATAGGGGGCAAGGTCTAGATCTAGTACAGGAATCTACTGCTCCCTAGACACTACCTGTCTCCTCGGTTCCTCCGTCGTACTCCCTATACTCAGTTAGTCCCATGGAGGATATCCTTAATTCAAGGTGGCCTCTCGCGTGCTTTCTCGCAAGTCCTTCTGGGACTTGTAGTCCTGTAAAGCCCCTTTCAGGCAATCCAAGATGGTGGCCTAGATAACCACAATGCCAATCAATGGACAACATAAATACATGTCTTACCATTATCGGGATGAAGGCTTTCATCCTCCTCCTTCCACAGAGGCACCAGAGGATCCATCCAATAAAGGACGAAAAACCACAAAGAATTCCATGACGGAGGGCATAATAAAAAAATCCCAATAAAAGGAATCCTAGCCCGTTGGTACAATTATAAAAAAAAAACCACCAAAAAAATCTAGGAAAATTAATCCAATCTGGGATGAAGGGTGATGTTGACGAACATTGCTTTGTGGGTCAAATTGAGGATAATTGCTTAAGTTGACCATCGGGCATAGATTTGTCTGTCTTTTTTTCCGGCCTTTATTGGATGGATCATCTGGTGCTGGAGAGGAGGCGAAGGATGCAAGCATTCATTCCGGCAATGGCAAGTAATTTTGTTTTGTTTATTTATGGTGTCAATTGATTGGCAATGTGTTTATCTAGGTCCTCATTGGGGCATAGGTAGACACTGTGCACTCAAAAAATGTAATGCTTAGTATTTATTATGTTTTTTTAATTTTTAATCTATATGCTTTTCAATAGGCAACAGTCCTATTAGGCACATTTGCCTAATAGGACTATCATGCATTAATGTGGGATGGGGGGGGAAGGTTATTGGGGGGTAGGTGCCACAGGGAGGGTGGTTAAGCCTCCCAGGGTGAGGTGGGTTGCAGGATGAATTGACCCGATTATTGCCAAAATGGTTGGCCGCTAAGATAATGATAAGGGGTTATTAATGTATTTTATTAGTGCTCATGTAGTTATTTTAATTCCAGGTTACCATTTATTATAAATGTGGAAATATGGGACCCTATTCAGAGGGCCTAGTTATCCACAGTGATAAAATCATTGATTATGTTTTAAATTTATTTTGAATGTGATGTTTTATTTTTACAGTAAGCATGTTTTTTTTTTAATGCACAAAACTCCTATTAGCCACATTTGGCTAATAGAGATATTGAGCATTAGTCTTGACGGGGTGGGGGTAGTTGCCCCGGGGAGAGTGGGTAGGCCTCCCAGTGGGCTAATGGGATGGGTTAACCCTTTCATTACCATAGCAGTGAGCCGCTAAGGTAATGAAAAGGATTATTCATGTATTTTTACAGTATATTGTTAATGGGTTTTTTAATTACTGGAAACATGTGTATTATTTTTATGCTTAATGCCTAAAACCAGTATTAGCCACTTTTGGTCTAATAGGGATCTTGGACATTAGTCTATCAGGGGGCCAGGAGTGGAAGGAGTGAGTGATTGGGGTAGTTGCCCTCGGAATTGGTGGTTAGGCCTCCCGAGAGGGTTGCGGGATGAGTTAACTAATTAATTACCGTTGTGGTTAATAAAGCAATGCATGGTAATTCTTTGCTGGCACTAAGGTGGGCAACAGGTTAGCTAGTGTGTTTTTTAAATGTATAAACCTCTTGGTGCCTGTGGTATTCCTTGGTAAAAACAGGCATCAGAGGGGTTAATGTTATTTCTATCATAGGCTTCTCTAATAATAGATATTACAGAATCCTAAAATAGAAATGTAATCGCGATGCAGTATTAACACATTTATTAATGGCCAAGTTAATTCCCACATCGCGGTTTAGCCAGAATATCGAATCCAGTAAATTATTACTGCAATATTGACGTATCCCTACTTAACATTCCAGTAATAACGCTCGTCATTTTTAAAATCTGGGTTCGATATTAACACTACTTTACCAAAGTTTGTATCCGGGCCTTAGAGTTATAAAGTTGCGGGCAATACCAGCACCTTCCGCAATTTACGATCTGTCGGTACGTAGATTAACAAACGGAACAGTGTTGTTTGATGGTGGATACTATTGTCAGATTATAGGTCTTGGAAGCTGCTAGGTATTATGCAGGGTGATTTCTGAGGTGTTTCGACACCCTAGTATAGGTGCATACCCCACATAATGCTTTGCAGTGCAGCGCCTCCATCTGCCGTAGGCTCCAGGGATGTGGAGATGATCTCCCACGGTAGAACTTGTACCTCTCCCCCCAGTTAGATCACACACCAGGCCGGAGGTATATTGCAAACAGGAACTGTTTATTACTACACACTTTGCAGTAACACGGCTACGCAGCAGTCGTCTGCCGGATACAGTCTCCTTAGATCAGCTCTCACTGGAGATGGTCCCTTGACCGTCACTACAGGCCGAGGGCACTCACAGCCGTCCTAGGTCTTCCCCATCTCCCTAGCGGAGGCAGAGGTATAATCACATTCACTCCTCCCCGCAGGGAAGAGCACATGGGTAGGCCCCAATCTCAGGCTCCCAGACGTGTGACCTGCCTTCCTCAGAGGAAAGGAACAACAACACTAACTAAGTACAGCCAGAAGGCGGGCATCACGTTGTCAAAGCTACAACAGGATATACCATCCCCTGCTGTCACTCAAGTGCAGCACCAAAGGTGAAGGGAAAAACCCCATGATAACTAATGGCAAGGCCTGCTTATACCAGGACATATTGCCAGGAGAAGGGCAGATTAGTAGTCAGGGGTAACCATGTTACATATAATAATACAATTACTCAAAAATTATATTTGAAACATTAACCCATTGATTGTCACTGTAGCTACCTCCCAATGGGAGCATAGATAGGCACATTGACAATCAATGGTAAGATGTAATAACATTTGGTAACTTCCCCCATCCTGGATGAAGGCCATCCTCATCAAGCTGGCCGAACAAGAAATATGGCAATGAGATATTGAAGACGGTGGTGGTGGAGTGGTGTCTGTGTTTACACACAAAACAAACCACTGGCAGGGAATGACCATGTCAAGTCAGTGAGTGTAGTGTCAGTCTGTGGCTATTAGAGATGGGCACATTTTTAGGGTGAATTTGGATCTGCAATGGATCGCCCAGTTCCTTTGATCCACTGAAATCTGTGGACCAATCTAAAAAATATTATTATCACCAATGCACTCCACGAATTCTGCAATCCGTTGGTAGATTCTTAAGAATCCGTCAAAGATTGCTGAATCCGTGGATTGAATTCTACAAATCCTTCCATCGATTGTATCCAATGATGGTTTTTGATGAATCCGCACATATTAAAACCGACCAAATACGTTGTCATTGAATCACTTGGGACATCAGAGATCAACCCGGGTATTGTGCAAAATAAAATGGGACTTACTTGTTCAGAATTGGACGGTGATTGGAGTGATTCCCGAAACCTAAACCGAAGGTGCTTGGGAAACACTCAGGAGCTCCAAGCAGTCCGTTCTTTGGTGTTTGTGCAAAACGTCCGTGACCATATATCAGATTCCAAGATAGAATTGGTTGATAAAAATAAAGAAAAAAATGGTTGATAGATCAACATTGAGGAAGATCAGCTCTGTGCTTTTTTTCCCAATAACCTAAAGCTATAATAATAAAAAAAAGCTACGGCTTTAATATTCTCTTTTGGTGGGATATGATGTGATATTCTGCATCAACACTGCCAATAAATCCTATGTATACATGTAGCAATGTTAAAATGGATTTGAAGCAAAAGGTGACACGGTGTGCTCATTTGCATGTCATTTCCCATAATCCTTAGATGCAGTAGAAGCATAAAAGATAATGGTAAAAAAGCAGGGTTGCAGATTTGTCTGAGATGTGAATGTGCTCACAAGTAATATTTTTATTTGCTGTGTGTATACACTGATATTCTACACTATAAACGGGATATGTTGTGTTTTTGGCGGGATCAATGAAGTCTGCTACAGTACATCTGTAGTTTCCTTGTTTTTTTTTTTAACTAATATTGCTACTGTAATTGCTACATATAAACAAATGTGTTTTCTTCCTGAATTTATCTCTCCCTTGTCACTTACTGTAGCTACAATCTATTATTTTAGAGAAGACAGTTGTTTCATACACAGAGGTACTGTGTTCTGGGGGAAATTGCTATTGGCGCTTGGTAGCTATGTCAATCTGTCTCAAAGAGCTAGATTCGTTATATTTTGTGTCTTGAAAAACATCTGTTGAAAATTATTTATGACAATTTTTTGGCAGAAAATCCAATATTCACAAAGCTAACTATATTATTTGTGCTTTCTAACTTAATTTCCATACATTCTGTTGAAAATGCTAATTTTGTACAAAATAAAAATAAGAGTCTTATATTTACAATCATTCTTAATGATTAATTAATTAAATAACAACATTATTCTATAAATATATCATCACAAGTACACAATGGAATCATGAAAACATAAATTATATGTTAATGTATAACATAATAAAAACATTGTAAAAGTTTGGATATAGAAATTTTGGCCAATAAATATTTGAACAATTCTGCAATTTAATGAACTAGTGAAAATATTAATAAGCCTATAAAATGATTGTTGTAAATGTGATGCTGTCTTGCGCTCTGGGGTGGTGCTTACGCACAGTCTTATCTTTGTGTGTTGTTTGGTGTGGAGGAGAAAGATAACTGCGTGAAGTGCTGCTTAGCATAATGATGGGGACTGTAACAGGGGAGTTATCCCTGTTCAGGTAATATGCCTCTAATCCAGCAGTGTGGTGGTTAACTGCTGGAAGTCAATTAACAAACACCACCTGCCTGATTAGATTGCTTAGAAAAGCCTGTCTTTTGAGACAGGAAGAGAGACTCCTTAGCTCACACCTGAGCTGAACTTGGAGACAGAGCAGGGATTGTCCTTGACTCTCACAACTTGTCTTGAGCCCTGCCAGAAGAAACATCAGAGCTGCTTTCAAGACACAGGGGAAACTTGTAAACCTGAATGCTGACAAAACCCGAGGAAAGGTAGCAACGCAGGAACAGAGAAGATTTTCCCTCCAAACCACAAGGAACAGATAAGACTTTCATTTATGAGACTTTATATATCTGCTTATTTTCATGCTATATGTTTGGGGCTGGGAGACATGCTTATCTAAAGGGAGTGTGGACTGCATACAGTAGTATTTCACTAGAAATACTCCCAAATGAAAGGAAGCTTTATTTACCCCTTGTTTGGATGTTTTCCTGATGTTAAGGAAACAGGCGCAATAAAAAGCCTTATTTAATTTCACTATAACCAGACTCCCTTGCATACCTCTGTGAGCGTCCGCCTACAGGGACCCAGAGGCATCGAGGGATAACCTTACCTCCATTGCTGGTCACTCTGGTCCTATAGTACTGCTTCAGGCAGATACACCATGCTTGCGTTGCCGGTCCTGGTGGCTGCATGTAAGCAGCGTGTTCAGCGGTGGTAAGAACTCCCACACTCCCTCGTGTCATGCTTCCTGGATCCTGATAATAACAATGCAGAGGAAAGGAGAAGAAGATATCCGGAGCGGCAGCAGGAGACAGCAATGATAGACAATATAAACCTAAGGTCAGAATGTTGACTTTTATTTGTGCAGGCAAAATAGACAGGCAGTGTCCATATTCCCCCTCCTACGCGTTTATGACATCCGCAAATCAAAATATATACCACAAAATTGGTCTTACAAGAGATGAATGAGTTAACTATAAAAATCTTTGCATTAACCTTATTATGAAAGGTTTTGGTTTTAATCACATGTGGACAAATTTTACAACGTCCACAGTTGTAAGAGCCTTTCAGAGTGGGAAAAAAAAGTATTGAAATTTTTAGGTCTGATTGGACGTAAAATACTGGGTGAGAGCATATGGCAAAAAGTGGGAGCATTTCTAAACATGATCTTTGGATCTGCGCTGACCATGTTATGGATCAATGGATAATGTTTTTTTTTATTATTATTGATGTAATGGCAACTGCCTGTTCACTGTTGTTGGTAAATAAATAGGGTGGATCCGAATTGGACACCTTGGAATTCCCCTGTGTAGTCATGGTCCTCTTTGTTTTAGACCCAGATCTAGTCCTATTCATAGAAATAAGGTCACCTCTGTTGGTATTCAATGCCAAGTCATAAGCCTCTGTAAGATTCCTTCGGCTATAGCCTCTCATTTACCCCTGATGAAGATATTGTGAGTGAAATGCATAGGGTGAGTGTGCAGACCCTCTGGAGCCCCCTGAGCTGTGTGAAAAAATATTCTGAGGATCCTGGACCGAAATCTGCCTTGTCTGCCTGCACCAGAGTAGCATTTTTTTGTGGATGGTCACCACAGCTGCTAATTCCAGGAGCAAGTGACAAGATCCTATCCACTTTCTGACCCAGGGTGGTCCACATGCCTGCACCTCTAGCACTTACAGTATGTAAGTGTATTACTTTTGAATTTATGTTTATAAAACAATCTATACTATTTGTGTCCTCTCTAATATGTTCGCATATGGGAATTACCTTATCGCCTTATCCTGTTCCTGAGGAATATCTACTAGTACGCATTGGAAGAAATCCTCTATGAGTGGGTGACCCTGAATAACCACAACACTTTTATTTCACTTCTCAGTTGTGAGTGAGATCCTCTTATTACCACCCCATTGTTTATTTATACGTTATTACACTATTGTGTGTTTCTCTTATTTTTGCATATATTTGGTGAGTATTTGCGCTTCTGATCCCTTGCTTCAGGTTATAGCCGCTAGTAAGAACCTGATCTGTTAGATCGTATGCTTTGCTCTCAAAATCCTCCAACGCAGAACAATACCTGCGCAATCGAAGGAACTGTCCTGGTGGGACGGACAATGCAACTTTTAGCGTGTAAAAGGGAGTTGCGTGAGTTTTATTCCCTATCCAAAAATTGTATATAGTGTTGATGTTAACAATGACTGAATTTGAGATTTAACTCATTGTCTTCCAGGTAGCTGAAAAATTCTAGTGACCTATCCACGGAACCATTCCAGATCAGTAAATCGTCAATATAGCGCTTGTAGAACGCTATATTGTTACGATACAGATTCCTATCTCCAAACATGTGGGACATCTCCCACTATCTTCTTCTCCTTTCCTCTGCATTATAAAATGATTGTTGTCAGCAGGCTTTGGAGTTGACTAAATAAAGCCCTAGGGGGTGTATTCTGTAAGGTGTGATAGCGCAGATGTCAATGGGACTTTTCATGTGATCCAACGTCATCTGCGCCATCACACCGTCCAGAATAAGCCTCTAAAGGGCCTATTCACTAAACTTCAGTGACTTAACACTTGTTAAGTGCACTTTTCAAACAATTTTGTCTATATAGCTATTCACAAAGCTTCGATAACATGGTAATATAGCTTGAAAACAGATTTTCAACGTGCATTATCACTCTTGCAAGTCGTGCAGTAGCTGAAAAACATGCCCAAACGCACATTTTTTGCCAGTAACTGCTATTCAAAAAGCTCCAAAATGCAAATTATGGGTTAAACACTCGCATTTTTTTATCACTACCTAAAGGGGGGTGAGATCAGAATTGCGATTTGCATATGACAGAGTTTATTTTATTTTTACTTAAAAGGATAGAACCCGGGGTCTCTGGAGCTTACCTGCATTCATTTCAACTCCAGAGCCCCCCTTCTTCAATCCTAGGTAATAAAAGTAAAATTACAGCCCAGCTTCATTACCTTAGGGGTTTACCGCTAAGGTAATGAAGGCGTTAAATAGCAGGAACTGGTTTTTTGGTGGTAGAGGGGGTGGGTGAAGCTTGTAGTTGCCCCCAGAATGGGTGTTCAGGCCTCCTGGGAGGTTTGTGGGAGGAATTAACCCCTTCATTACCATAGCAGTAGTAATGGTTAAGGTAATGAAAAGGTTAACTGCTCCTGCCACCCGCCTAGGAGGCCTTAACACCCACTCTGGGGCAACTACAATCATCACCCACTCCCTCTACCACCAAAAAACCGGGTAAAGTTATTTAACCCCTTCATTACCATAGCGGTTAGCCATTAAGGTAATGAAGGTGTGTTTTCATTTTAATAACATAGTATTGAAGCAGGGGATATCTGGAGCCGAACAACATTATTTTCAAGACCGTGGACCCCCTGCTTCCCGCGGTACAGTCCTACTTATCCGTGCCATTATCACCTACAAGTGTACATCTTCCACGTTACTTGACCGGGACATTTACATTTGCAGGAGATACTGGCACCGCCTATGGAGGCATATTCCGCAGAAAACAGGGGTCCCTGGAATGGAAATTATTGAGGTTCAGCTTTGGATACCATAGAAAAAAGAAAAGATCGGTGCTGCAGCCACTCAAGAGGACAGGGACTCGCCAGGACGGTTTAAAAACAGGAAATATTTATTTAAACTACATGAAGGGAACACTCAAGACAAACGAGAATGAGAAACCTCCTCCCAAGCGTTTCGGGCATAGACTGCCCTTTCTCAAGGAGTATTACGTTAGCAGTGGGAGGAAGCTATTTAAACCTCCCACAAGCTTGTTAATAGATGCAAAGCACCTGAACTAATTGATAAGTAAAAATAACAATTGCAAAGGAAAGAAACAGGTAAACAGAAAGCACATTGAAATGGATATCGATAGCAGGATACAAAAATTATATAAAAACATATAAATAGATATACTTTAAAGAAAATGTAGTTATAATAAAATACAAGATGTATCCTGTTAAAGATTAAATATATCATGGATCAGACAGATGTTAGTATATTAAGTATCCCAACATCTGAATTGTATAACACAGAGAGTATTAATTAATCATGGGTATACAATTATATCAAAACCATTTAACGTTTATATCAAATATAACATTAATATTGGTCTAAAGAATTTTCATACATGAATAAATCTGTATACATCTTAATCAATATAAACTCATTTATATCTTAATATAATGCATATCTACCCAACATAGAGAACTACATATTATATTAGGGAACTTCTAATGCATATTCATATGTATTGTATAAAACATGAATAAAGTAGCGATATAGAAATATAGTATATAGCTATTAAATATAAAGGAACGAAAGGGGAGGGAAAAGGAAAAAAGGGATGGGGGAGGGGGAAAAGAGGAGCAGCATAATGAGAAATAATTAAAGAAAAACTTTTAGGTCCCATTCTGTATTGAGACCCTTTGGAATAATTGTGCCAATAGTGAAAATCCAAAAAGCTTCTCTTTGGTATAAGATTTTTAGGATATCTCCTCCACGTACGTGTGATTTAATGCGTTCTAAAGCAATACATTTAAAGTTTTTGAGACTGCCATGTTGGCAGTCTTTAAAGTGACTGGAGACTGGATGAGTAATATCCATATTTTTTATATGTCTCATGTGTTCTAGCATCCGTATTTTGAATGCTCTACTAGTAAGTCCCACATATTTTTTATTGCACCTATAATGTGATCATATAGATCACATGATCCGTATTGCAATTGATGAAGGAGAGAATTTTAAACTCTTTGTTATTTTCACTATTGGTAAAGGTATTAGATTTTTGAACGTATTGGCAGATTTTGCATTTTAGGAAGATCTGGTTTTGATTCAAGAAGGTAGTCTATGGAATTTCTGTAATTATCATTTGCGTTCACAAACTTTTTCTCACTACTGTAGATGCAGACATCAAAGGCTATTAATATATTAATACAAGTATAGAATTGATAACGTCTTCAGACACTACAATTTATCTCTCCCTTGCCCAATTGCATTTATTATACATGTATGTAATTGATGCTGCATCCTTTAGATATTATTAAAGCGGTATCTATTTAGTTGTGCATATTGGTCAAGAGTTTTAGTACTCTATTCATGAATACACATTGCCATGCCTTCGCTGGCTTCTCTAACAAAGTAAAACATTAATACCAATTTTTTTCTACACTGATGCAATAAGAAAAATGGACAGATGGATAAATTATGTTCATTAGACTATTTTATTTTTAAATCTTATCGACTTAAATATAAATATATCCAGGTAGTGTTTCAAATATATTACACAAGCAAATAAATTGACTCTTTAATTTCCATATCAGCAGATTTAAACAAATAAACATACAATGTATAGTTCAATATATCATTTATACGCAGAAATATCACTACAAGAGAAATCTTTTTGCATATACTTTGCTTGTCAGAAAAAGTGCGTAGGTGTCGACCACGCACATTTTAAGTGAAACTTCTTTGTCTTTTGTCACTGTTTTGTCACAGAAATTGTATTTGTGATAGTGATGTTTTCAATGAAAAATCAAAAACACAATTTCAGTGACAAAACGCAAAGAAGGTTGACTTACTGTAGAACGGGTGTGCTCAGCACCTCCAACCCCCCCTGTTTTTAGCTATTTGCACTTCTATAATTATACTAACTGTGAATTCCTTGTATGTGTGTCTGTGTGTGTATTTTTGTCTCTGTGTGTGTGTCTGTGTGCCTCTGTGTCTGTGTGTCTGTCTTTGTGTGTGCATGTCATCCTATGCTGCTGCTGTAGAGTCCTCTGCGCATGTGCGCCATGCGCACTGAGCGCCGGAGGCCTCTGCACATGTGCGGCAAGCACCGGAGGCCTCTGTGCATGCGCACTATAAGCGCCAGAGGCCTCTGCGCATGCGCGCTGTGCGCCGAGCACCGGAGGCCTCTGTGCATGCACGCTGAGCGCCGGAGGCCTATGCGCATGTGCATCATGTACACCGGGCGTGGGAGGCCTCTGCGCATGCACGCCATACGTACAGAGCACGGGAGGCCTCTGCGCATGTGTCATGTGCGACATGCGCTGGAGGCTTCTGCGCATGCATGGCTTGCACGGGAGGCCTCTGCGGATGTGCGCCATGAGTGGGAGGCTTCTACAAATGCATGCCGAAGACACTGACGTCACTAATGATCTCTTCTGCCAGCAGTTACGTCACTTTTTCATTTGGTAGGTGCCAGCAAAGAAGTTTCACTTCAAAATTGTTTCTGTTTGGCGAGAGAATGAAATTGTAAGTGTTTATTATATGAATCGACCTCTGTCCTAAGAGATACCGCTGAACTACTTAAGCTTTTAAATTCCTCTCCTCTCTGCAAATCTTGAATCTCTAATGCCTCTGGTACATGATAAGGTTTGGCAAGACATTCTGTGTCAAATGTAATTTGACAGCTTACTGAAAACCATATGAGCACTTCATTTTGCACAATTTTTTCAATTGGATAAACAAATTGCATATCGCACAAATTTGCTAAAAAAAAATGGGTACCTAAAATGCTATTTGAGAACTTTTTAAGTGATATGGCAAAATGTCTCTACATGAAAATGTTTTATTTAATCACATCAACTCAAATTATTTCTCACAGTAGGGTTTGTGTGGAACTATTTATATTGTGCCATATTATTTTGTTCATCGTTTAATTTATATATACACACACAAAGATACATTGAAATTTACCATATTTGAGGACAGCCTCAGTGGGTATACATTCCACAGAGAAATCAACTATACATAGTCGCTGCTTTCTTCCTTTCAGGCCTTAAATAAAGTTGCTTTTGGAATGTGGTTGTGTGGGTAGGGGTTGTGGTGGCAGTAACATTAAGAGAAGTCATGGCCCATCATTATGGGAAATGCTCCATCACTATGTCATAGTTCAAACTAGCACAGAAGCCCGGGAAAGTTTGTGAAGCAAATTAAGGCAAATTTGCCCATCTCTACTTTTCACCATCTCCAAGCTGAGCAATTTTTTTTAATTCATTTTCTGGCTCAAATTTACACAGTTTGTAAAAAATGTTATTAAATAAGATTCATTCATTCCAAAATTGAAAACCAGTCGTAAATATTTGCAAAATTAGTTTCACCACCTCAGGGTTTGCAAAGCAAAATTACCTCAATAGACGTGAGACTGCATAATTGGAAGCAGAATTGGCTCATTAAGCTATGTTGGGCTGTAACTCCCTATTTGTATTTGTTTTATTACCATTTTAATGCCCTTGTCCAAATTTCCCTGTACTGTGTACTGTGCCTAATGATGTACATTACTATAAACATTACTTGGTAATAAAACCCTGACTGGAGCAGTTTAGGGGCCAATGTGAAGCTGGGAGCCCTAAACCTATAATAGTACTAATCCTCACATATACAGATGTAGCCAGACTTACTGTCCTTTGTGCCTCATTCGCTAGACCACAGTACAGCTATGTGCACTCACAGCTCTGAAAACATAAAGCACTCTGGGAGGAGTAACGCTGCGGGAGTCCCTGCTTCTGAATGGGACATCTGCAGCGTTAATCCTGCTGGACCAGTCACCAGCCTATAACCTGCACAGGGGAGTACCACAGATAAGTAGTTTCTCCCTTTGTCTCACCAGAGCAGCACTTAAAGGTAAAATTCATGGGCTTTTTATTATTATTATTGTTAACATAGGATTGAAGCAGGAGAGCTGAACCCCATTAGTTTCAGCTCCGGGGACCCGCTGCTTTCGAGGATTCAGTTCACAGTAAGGGGTGGCGGTATCTCCTGCAATTTTAAAGCTCCTGCATGACATGGGCCAAAAGGAAGCCGTGACTGGATGACATCACAGGTTCCTATTAACCCATTACGGATCGGATACCGACACCACCCACAGAGGTCTATCTCCAGGAGCAGGGTTCCCCAGAGCTGAGATTAATGGGGTTCAGTTTCGGAGTCACCCCGCTTCAAACCAATGTTAAAAAAATAAAATGACATACCCCCAAGACCCCCAACAAAATCGCCCCCCCCCCCCTCTAGACTAATGCCAAATTTCTACTCCACCTTATGGCCAGTGCTATCTCACTAGATGAGCACATGCTTAAGGTCAGACAATAGGACACCACACCGTGCTATGAATAACCAAAACTTATTTAGATAAGGCAACCAACGTTTCGGTCCTCACAGAGGGACCTTCCTCAGGGCAAACGTTGGTTGCCTTGTGTTCACAATACACTTTATTTTTGTTCAAACCTGCGGTGTGCTGTCTCTCTGTCATCAGGATCCCCCTGGTAACTGTATGTAATATATATATATAAGAAAAAAACAATGAAGTAGCGCCTCTAATATACCCTGATTAAAAGCTAATGAAAATGAAGAACTATTAGGCTATATGTAATAAATATGCCTAGTGGGGTGGTAGAATTGTAGCTAATACAATATGATATGAACTTGTATTCTCAAAAAAATATATGTTTAACAGAAAAAATATAAAAATATATATTAAAAATAATAAAACATTTTCATTAAAAATGTAAAAGGATAAAAAGTCTGAAAAAATGAAAAACCTTTGAAAAAACTAAGTCCTGTTGCAATATGTATAGCACCCAGGTGACTGCAGCCCATTTCGATGGGATCACCAATCCCTGAACAAATCTGTGAAAAAAGAAGAAAAAAACAGGCGCACACCTAGTGCATTAACGTAATAAAATATGTATTAAAGGAACATTAAATCAAACAAATGCCCACTCACAAGAATACTGCAAAATAAAGCATGTATGAGATTGGCTCTTATAAGCCAACAACGCGGTCCTCTCGGTCCAACTCGAGGTAGTAGCGTCCTCCCTTGACCCTCCCTCGTGTACCCGGAAATGAAATCCCTCCTGTTGGGTGCTCGGCAAAAAGAGTCCCTTCGGGAACCGGTGGTTGGAAATCCTGTATAACAATAGCAGGATCGTAGGAGACTCAGGAGCTCACGCTTATGAGAGCCAATCTCATACATGCTTTATTTTGCAGTACTCTTGTGAGTGGGCATTTGTTTGATTTAATGTTCCTTTAATGCATATTTTATTACGTTAATGCACTAGGTGTGCGCCTGTTTTTTTCTTCTTCTTTTTTCTCATACTGTCGCAGCCCCTTTAATCCTCCTGCTTACCCATAAAAATACGGGGATGTTCTCCGATTGGCACGGAGTTTCCGCGCGTCGGCCGCATCATCAGACAAGCGCTAATGGCGCTTTACATTGAAAACGCCCGCGGCGCGGGAAAACGGACGAAAAAACGCCGCATCTGCCCGTGTTTTTGAAAATCCTGCGGTGGTGGCCGCAGGAGGTTAAAGGCGGCCGCCACTATATATATATATATATATATATATATATATATATATATATATATATATATATATATAATATATTGTGTTTTAGTAGTGTTAGACGCATAGAGAGTATTTTATAAATTCCAAGATTCTAGTCCATAATAGAGTCAAAAATGTACTTTTGGTGCTGTCAATGGCTGCTTCTAGTGGGAGGGAACCTTTGTTTCACCTCATTTTGAAGACCTACTGTATATAATAGAAAATAGAAGTGCAAAAGGCAAGCCTTAAGATATGGCAAGATGTAATAAACAATTGATAAATAAAATGTATAGCAAAAAATAAATATAATGCATTCAATAATGAGTGTCTAAAATATAGCTTTTCTGGATTTGAGTCCTGCTGTAGACCTTAGATTGCAGTGCATTCTCCTGGCTTGGGTGACTCCCCTAGTCTGTAGTGGGAACATTTTTGACTTTGTGTAGGCATTTTTCTCTTCTGTTCTTGCTGGTCTCGCCTGTGGTATAGCCCTGTGTTCGTCGGCTCCCTGCACAGGGAAGAGAGGCTTGCAACCACAGTAGCTGAAAGATCATTGGGAGGCCTTCATCCAGCAGTGGCTCCACATGGGCCGATGATGATATATGATATACATTATATATTGTGAAAATATATAACCTTTAGCCCTTATTTATCCACTTCTAGATGCTACTGCACTTGCAAGGCTCTACTCTGTACGTTGCTACACCAAAATTCCTAATTTCATCTTCCCATCTCACTTTTGGTAATTGTCTTGTTTTTTTTGTAAGATCTTTGTCCTATGATGGTAGTTCCTTCTTCTTTTTGTTTGCTTTCGAACCCATTCCTTTTTTGTTCTGTCTCTGTGATACCCAGCATACATTTTTTCATACTTTTTAAAATTGTCTGAAGCTTCTGAATTATCGCCGCATTTAGGGTCCAAGTTTCGCCTACATATATGAGCACAGGCTGAATACACTTTGTTCTGGAAGGCACAGTATATATGTATGACTTTATATAGTGCCATTAATCTACATAATGCTTCACAGCAGTAACACACTTGACAATCATATAAATAACAAATACCACATAAGGGAAGAAGTACTTCAGACATAGAAGTAACATCTAGGACAAGCAGTCCCTGCTCCGAAGAACGTACAATCTAATTGTAACCGTAGAAAGGGTAGGCTGTTTGGCCATATTTGGCCATCTACATCATCAAGGGGTCAGGACAGGAAACACTGTTCAGCACCCCTGATGATGTAGATTACCAAATATGGCGGTATAGCTTCCCCTCTTGATGTAGAGCCCCATATAAGGGTATCTACATCATCAAAGGGGAAGCAACTACAGCCCTGCTTACCTTCAGTGAATGGGAAGACACAGATCCAAGCAGAGAGATGCAGAGACAGCAGACGGGAACCTGCACAGCTCATCTGGAATGTGCATATTGGTTTTCTCTCCTTGCAGATGCCCCTGTAGATGCCCCAGGTGGATTAACGCTGTGGAGTCCCAATCAGAAGCATGGAACCCCGCAGAGTTAATCCTCCTGGGAAACTTACTGTCCTTGGGACTGCAAGATCTGTAGCCGCAATGTGACTCCAGCTGCATCAGAGCAGTGCAAAACGTGGCACAAAAAAACAGTAAGTCTGGCTACATCGGGTAGAAAATAGAATGAACATCTGTAAAGAATAAAAATAGAAGGAATATAAGATATAATATAGTAAATGGAATGAACATCATTAAAGAATAGAAATTGAATGAAGATAAGATATACAGTAATGCAGTAAATGAAATGAACATAATATATAATGCAGGAAATTAACTGAACATAAGATACAATTATAAAATGGAATAAACATAACAATATAATACAGAAAATAATATGAATATAAGGATACAGTTCAGAAAAAAGTATGAACATAATATATAATATTAAACGCAAGATATAATGTAGGAAATTGAATGAACATAGAATATAAGAAATGGAATGGACATAAGATATAGTGCAGGTAGTAGAATGAATATAGGACATAATGTAGAAATGGAATGAACATCAGTTAGGAATAAAAATAGGATGAATATATGATATAATGCAGTACATGTAATGAACATAATATTTAATATAGGAAAAAGACTGAACATAAGATATAATGTTAGAAATGAAATGATATGATTTAGGAAAAGGATGCACAAAGTAATGTACTGTAGGAAATGGAATGAATATAGGAAATAGTATGAACATCAGTAAATAAACAAAATAGCATTAACGTGACAATTCAATAAATGAAATGAACATAAGATATTATGTATAAAATGGAATAAACATGCCGTAAGAATATAATGCAGAAAACTGAATAAACATAGGGACATAATACAGAAAACCCAGTACAGGCATACCCCGGTTTAAGGACACTCACTTTAAGTACACTCGTGAGTAAGGACATATCGCCCAATAGGCGAACGGCAGCTCACGCATGCGCCTGTCAGCACGTCCTGAACAACAATACCGACTCCCTACCTGTACCGAAGCTGCGCGCAAGCGGGGAGACAATAAAGCCTGTTACACATGTGTTATTTACATCAGTTATGCACGTATATGACGAGTACATGCATCGATAAGTGGAAAAAAGGTAGTGCTTCACTTTACAGTAAGTACATTTTCGCTTTACATACATGCTCCAGTCCCATTGCGTACGTTAATGCAGGGTATGCCTGTACAGGGTTAAGCCTGAGCCTCATTCCTTTGCCATCAGCCTCAGCTGATGGCCCCATAAAAAAAACAAATAGTTCCCTTTAGCCTTACTTTGCCATTCATTCTATTACAGTTCCTTTTGATGTATATTGTACTTCGTATTCCCTATGTAGTGCCATTTCTTCTGCCATACAGTATGTTGTATGTCTCCTGCTGCTCCAGGGCCCTCAAATGCTACAAGAGAACTTTGATTCTAACAGATTTCTTTCCTGTGTGGCAGATGATCTGACACTACTTGAAATGGGGCAGCATTAAACCTATCAGGCCTCAAGTTTCACTCTTTTTCATAGTTCTTTGTTTGTGGGCACAGATATGCGTATGTGGCATTGTAGCAGGGACTTATCACTGTTTAAGATAAACTGCCTCTATATCCAGCAGTGTGCTGGTTAATTGCACACAGGCAATCAACCAGACTCCACCTGGCTGATTAGGTCTTTTTGAAAAGCCTGATGTGAGAAACAGGAGAGAGATTTCTTAGTTCACAATTGGGCTGACACAGGAAAGCAGGGAAGCCTGTGCACAGACACTGTCTTGAGCACAAAGGTGTGCTGAGATCAAGACACCCAGACACCCAGAGACCTATATTTCCTGGATACAGAGGACTCAGGAACCTGCCAGAGACTGACATAGAGGGCCACCTTCTTAAGGTACTTCCTGAGACTTTGGGGTGATGGGCTGGTAATGGGAATATCCCTCCAGTCCTGCAGATAGGGCCTGGGGAAGTAAGTAAGCCCTTACAAAGGGATAGGTGTTTGTTATGTTGTTATTTTTGTATGTTTTGACTGGATAAAGGAACAGGCTCAATAAAGCCAAGATATAATTTCACCCTAATCGGTCTCTTACAGGCATCTGTTTGCACTCGCAAATATGTGTAGCTTAGCTTAAGAAAAATGGACATTTGCCTACCTTCGTTTTAATTTATGCATACCACTGGCCATCACTGTTCGTATGTTCAATTCGACCTAACATTCGATTCACTCTAACATTCGATTCGTCCAGAAGTTCCAGAAATATGGGTTTTGCTGTGGAGGAGGAGACATACAGTAGAGAGACAGAAAAAGAAAGGACTTTATTAAAATAGGATTCTCTATAGCTCCTTCTCATCAAAACCCATATTTCAATTTTGACACATACGCCCATCTCTAGTTGCGGATAGGCCCTGAGATTGTCCCATAGATGAAACCTCTCAGCATCACTTATTGGCCGATTTAGAGCACTGGAAGGTAGAGGGTTGGAGCTTGGATACACCTCCCTTCTTATTAGGTAAGGTAGAAACTCCATGCTTCTCTATGATTCAATTTATGCATATATGCCCCTGCTTGGCACCCTTCAAGTAGACTTCTTTTGGGGGAGAATACATACTTGTAATATGGCTCACCTTGGAGCCCTTGGGCCCTCTGGACCTGAATCTTTGCCTCATTAATCTCTGAAAAAAATGTACTATTTCAAGGATTTTCTTTTGACTCACACAGAATTCACATCTTCCCAAAAAATGCCAGGTTCCTTGCGGTTACTTCTGATGTGGAAGTGTTAGGATTTTATGTACTGTACATTCCCCTTTATTTCACTTCTTTAGCTCTGATCTCTACATCCACAAAGCTCTGAAATTAGGGTTCATAATGTTGTATTGCCTAAAACAGGAATGTACATTATTTTCCTTGAGGATACTCAAAGCTAGTTATATGCAAATATAACGGACGTTCTACATTTCATTAGCATAGTCTTAACGTCATATTATTCTACCATAACATTGCATTATCATCCAATAATGTGACGTGAAGTATATATTGGCGTTACTCTGATCCAGACCTTGAAATAGGTCTTTAACTGAAGTTGACAAAGAGGAGAGGGAAAGAACGCTATGTTAGTGAACGTTTGGACAAATGTGGCTAATAGGGCTTTTGTGCTGTGTGATAGTGAAAGAAAGGCGCTAACACTAATAGTGATCACTAGAAATATACAGTAAATAAACTTAATAATCCAGTGATTATAAAATATAAACTCATACAAAACGTGACAATAACGTGACAAGTGTAAATTGAATTAAAACCCCCTGCTCAAACCCAGCTGGCAGGGACTGGTTTCGCTGGTCCCCAAATTGTAGAATCCCGTTCGCAATCCAGGGGAAGCATGAAAGGGAAATAAAACAAATGAACAATCTAAGTGTAGACAATAAAATAATTGTGAATACGCTATGTGATGTGTCTTGGCTCATATGCACAGCCTACTCACAAGATGTAGATGAGTAGGCTGTGCATATGAGCCAAGACACATCACATAGCGTGTTCACAATTGTTTTATTGTCTACACTTAGATTGTTCTTTTGTTTTATTTCCCTTTCATGCTCCCCCTGGATTGCGAACGGGATAATAGGGCTTTTGGCCACTATAAAAATTATAATACAGTTACTAAAAAATTAAATTTGAAACATTAACCCATTGATTGTCACTTTAGCTACCTTCCAATGGGAGCCTAGATAGGCACATTGACAATCAATCATATGCTGTTATAACATTTGGTAACTTCCCTCATCCTGGATGAAGGTCACCCTCATCAAGCTGGCCGAACAAGAACATAAAATATAAATATGATAATGAGATATTGAAGGTGGTGGAGTGGTGTCTGTGTTTACACACAAAACAAGCCACTGGCACAAATTACCGTTTGAAGCAGGTGAGTGTAGTGTCAGTCCATGGCTATTAGAGATGGGCACATTTTTAGGGTGAATTTATTTAGATCTGCAATGGATCAGCCAGTTACTTTGATCCAATGATTTCAGCAGATCAATCTAAAAAATATCAGAAAAAGGGGAAGGGGAAACACAAAATGGATGTGCCCCCTAAAAGAATTCACTTAAATGCACACCAACGAAGTGTAAAAGTTAACTTTTAATAAATTTACTTAAAACATATATTACCAAAGAATTGTGTACTGTGAGTTTAAAAATATATTAAAGGTCGGGAATAGAGAGGTGCGGATCGTCGAGAGTAAGCCAAGGTCAGGGATGGAGAGATGCGGATGGTCAAACGAAGCCGGGTCAGGAGAGGAGAAGAGTGGAATCCGAAGGCAAGCAGGGTCCGGTAACAAGGCAAGGCAGACAAGGCTGGAACAGAACAGACAGGGGAGAGGCACACGCACAAACAGATTATGCTCAGCCGATGAGCCTCTGGCTCTGTTGAGTATTTACAGGAAGCTGTGACTAATCACAGCAGGAGGCGTGTCACTGAGCAGGTTCTGATAGGAAGCACCGCTGCAGGAGGCAGGTGTGTGGAGTCTTCCTGATGATATTAATGTGATACAGCATGCGCCGTCATCACGTGGACGCAACCAGGAGGCGGGGCCAACGGAGTCAGCATTTAGCAATGCTATTAGCAATCCGCAATTTGTTGGAGGATACTAAAAAATCCGCCAACGGCTTGCTGAATCCGCGGAGTGTATTGGCAATAATCATTTTAAAATCCGCAAATCACCTTTTCTGCGATTGATCCTCTGAAATCTGCAGCCCAAATTAACCGTCCGATGTGCTGCAAATCCAAATCTGTCCGAAAAATTTGCCAATCTCTACTCAGACCTCCTCAGTGTTAGCATGAGCTGTACACAGATACTTGAATGATTTAATAAATAACTTTTCTATATACCAGATTAAAATAATGTGTATGCTACTAGGACTCGCTTTAAGTAACTATAAATGGCTATCATTTGCTGTTTTACATATCTGTGATCCCTTTAATCTAATGTTTAGGGATACTCACAGGTTCAGGTGATCCTAATAAGTGATCAACAGGTTGGGAGATTAGTTCATCAGATTTTTGAGACAGCCCCAGCTAGGTTTAGTGCACATTTATAGGAACCATACAATGTTGTAACAAGTAGGTTCACAAAGTACCTAATTGTGCCACTGCATAATCAATGCTGGGAAGCAATAACCTGTTACGTGCAGAATTAATGTGTTGCTATATAGCTCTGCTACTGATGTGTTATTTAAAGCAAGTCCTTGTATCATACACATCATTTTAATCTGATGTAAATAAAAATATGTTCTTAAATCATTCAAGTACAGTATCTATATTCAGCTCACGCTAATAGTGAGGAGGTCCGAGTGCTTCTTTGACTTTTCTTAAAAATAATAGTTATTTTGGTAGACTTTGAAAATAGTTCTAGCTCGTGTTTCATAAAGAACTCATTCTTGTTAAAACCAATGAATGATGAAAATAACCATTGCAAAAGAAAAAAAAACATTAAACTGCGAGAAGCGGTTTTTATGCAATAACTAGTAAAATTGTTTGGAAAAAATCTCCCCATATTAATTTTTGAATGTTCAAGTAATGCAAAACTGTTTTTAGGTAGCAATTTGGTTCCTATGGTCAAAATATGTGCAATATGCACATTTTGTATGTAAATTAAGACGTTTAGCAAAATGCAAGATTGGATTTTACTCCCCCAGATTGCCGAGATTATTTTTTTTAATCTACAGTATAGGAAGTCGATTTAGTGACCCAGTTATAGCGAAAAATACTGTATATGTTTGCATTACAGATGTAGCAGATGTTATTACATCTGTTATCACATTATAATGCATTACTGCTGCCATGAATTTTATCATGCAATTCGCTGAGTGTCACGGGAGACTCCTGAGGCGGGTAGGATCTTGGTGGCCGGAACAGCACGAGCGTAGTAGGGGTCACAAGCAGGGGTCCGAGGCATGCGGCAGGTAGCGAAGTCAGGTACAAGCAGAGGTCCGAGGCAGGCGGCAGGTAGCGAAGTCAGGAAACAAGCAGAGGTCCGAGGCAGGCGGCAGGCAGCAAAGTCAGGTAACAAGCAGAGGTCGGCAACGAGGAGACTGGAACAGGACAGGGGAGCAAGGACAGGTCTGGGGGCAGGGACTGAGAACAGGAACAAACAGGGACAAGCCAGATTACTAGCAAGGGCTTTTACTGTGAACAGACTCAAATACAGGTGCAGATACTGGAACGGATCAGGAATCAAAGACAGGCATGTGCATTAGGAGTCTGACTTCAAGCAAAGGCAAAAACAATAGACAGGAAGCAAGCTATAAAGGACAGAGACAGGAGCAACAAGAAGACAGACAGACAGAGGAACCCAAAGCCAACAGAAGGCAGCAGCACACCCAGTGGACAAGGAAGCTATGGCTAGGCAGGAGGTCTAGGCGACCCTGACATTACTCTCCCCTCTCGAGAGCGTTCTCCGGACGATCCTCCAGGCTCTTCCCTGAGGCCTTGATGAAAAGTGGACTCAAGGTGACCCACCTCTGGTGGTTTGTCAACGGGCAGAGGGTACTCCACAGGTACATTGGGTGCTGCAAGGAACCTCTGAATGTGTGTGTTCTACCCAAATGCAGGGGAAGAGACATCAGAAACGTGGGCATCAAAGACGGGTGCAGCCTTTCTACATGAGTCAGTGGGGACACAGAGTTCACTCTTCGTGGTCTCTTTTTGTGACCAATATATCTCTTTTAGTTTTGGAATCTGGAACTTCCCAATGGATACGTTCAACTCCATTGCAGAGGCATGGACATCAGGAATGTGGGCATCAAGGACGGGTGCAGACTTTTCACATGGGTAAGTGGGAACATAGAATTCACGCTCCATGGTCTCCTTTTGTGACTGCCGTTTCGTGGTATCACCTAAAATCTCATTAAGACCAGCTATTTGATTTTTCAGCTCTTGAAGCTGTCCTTCTGCACTTCTTTTCACACTCAATGCAGTTGTCAGTTCGGCTTTTTTGGAGTTGAGTCGCGACTCCATATCTCCCAGCTGATTCAGAGTAAAACTTAAATCTTCTTCATTCCTGATCTGCAGCTGCCAGTACTCCTCCCGGGCATTGTCCAGCTCCAGCTGCAGCTGGACCTTATCACGGGCTGTGTGGTCCAATAATTTGCAGGCATCGGCCATTTTGACCTCATAGCGCTGTGTCAGGCCAGCCACTTGACAGACGGACATCTTCTCTCTCTCCTCCTTTTTGGCAAGCTGTGTCTTGAGCTCAGCGATCTGCGCCTGCAGCGCTGTGAGTTGCTGAGATGTGTGTTCAGCTGCTAGCTTTAGCTCTTCCTCCAGCGAGGCTCTGGTTATGCTCAGTGTGGCCTTCAGCTCCTCATGCTGTTCTTTGGGGACACACTGGGTACTCAAATAATCTTGCAGCATCTTTATTTTGTAGGCAGTCTGGAAACTTCCTTCCTGCAGAACTCGCTGCTTTTCTTCAGCATTCACCCATTTCTCCTTGGTGTCCTGCAGATGTGTACGCAGTTCTCGCAGCTGACTCTGCAGCATATTTTCTGCTTGTGTGCGCCGCTCCAGGGAGACACGTTCTTCTTGCAGCACTCTCTCTGCATTCTGCAGTGCTGTCTGCACATCTAACTTTTCCTGGGCCAACTGTTTCTTCTCCTCTCCTAATTTATGAAGTTTTTTATCTCCTTCACTGACTTGGACATAGAGATTCTTGCACTCTTGTGTTACAGTTTCAAAACTGATATTTAACCCTTCGAAGATTTCTCTCAATGAACATAGTTCTGTGTTGAAGTGGCAACTCTTCTCCTTAGAGGCTTCCAGCTTCTTAGTAAGCCTGTGAACCTCTTTCTGAGATGCTTCCAGTGCTGCGTCAACTTGAGCCATGAAAGTCTGGTACAGGGCAGAATCAGCGTAGGCCTTCTCCAGCTTACTTGACAAGATCAACCTGTCATTCTCCAACTGATATTTTTCTTTTTCCCAGTCACCCTCTGCTTTTTCCAGCGCTAATTGCATCCTTGACTTTTCTTCTATCAATAGTCTGTTCTCCTCTTCTGATTCATGGAGTCTTTTATCTCCTTCACTGGCTTGGACAGAGAAGTTCTTACTCATTTGGTTTATAGTTTCAAACCTACTATTTAACTCTTCGGAGGCGTCCCTCATTGAACGTATCTCTGTTTTCAAGTAGCATCTCTCCTCCCGATCGACTTCCATCTCTTTTTTGAAGTAAGACATGTCCTCCTGGGAGACTTTAAGCTCTGTATTTAGCCTGTCAATTTCCTTCATAGAACTTTCCAGGAATTCGTTACTTTTAGAAGCGAGGCGCCGATTTTCAGCAGCATCAGCATATGCCTTCTCCAGCTCACCTGACATGACATCCAGGTCACTCTCCAACTGGTGCTTTTCTTTTTCCTGGAGAACACACTTAGCAATTGCTGAGGATAGACAGCTCTGTAGTGCAGAATTAGTTTCTTGCTCCTTATCTAAACGTCCATAAAGACAATCAATCGCTTTCTGTGCAGCTTGAAGCGTCTGAGTAGGGGCATCTTTCTTCTCTTCCACTATTCTTGGGATACGTCTATGAGTTGCCTTAAGCTGCAGCATATCTCTTTCATCAAATGCAGACTGAGGTTAAATTTTCATTCTTAATTCCTTCTGCAACTTCCACAGTAATCCCTCCCTTCTTTTTCTTCTTCTTCCTTGCTTTGAGAAGTTCTGAAGAATCAGTGGTACTGTGTTCACATTTACTGCTCAAGACTGTTTGCGTGGGAGCCATCATTTCAGACATGGGGAAACCACACTTCTCAAGAAACCAGTAAAGAGGAAATGTGTTTTTAAAACAGAAGCATTAGAATGAACAACAGGAATATTAAACACAGAGAGACACAAGATAGGAAAGCTGACCTTTTGAGACTTTAGCATCAGTCACAGAGATTTATAAATGCAAGGAAAAAACATAGACAGAGAAACCTGTAGTTATATCTGAATCTTTAGGCATCAGGCGTAGGGATATCATATAGACAAAGAAAACCTGCAGTTGAATCTGAAACTTTAGATATCAGGCATAGAAATATCATAGACAGCAGGAAACTAATACAGAGAAAACTTGTAGTTAGATCTGAAACTTTTGACATCGGACATAGGAATATCAGACAGAGAACCCTGCAGTCAAATCTGAAACCTTTGATATCAGGCGTAGGGATATCATATGTTGCAGAGAAACAAACTTTAGGGGAACTTGCAGGTAAACCTGAAACCTTAGAACCAATCATATGAAAAACTAAAGATTGCAAGAAAAAATCACAGTATGCAGTAACAAAATAATGGAAGCACTCTTGTCTTTTGAAATGGGAACCCTGTGAACAGCAGTGGTCCAACCAGTGAATAGACAGAACCTTGCAGTTAAATCTGAAACTTTAGACATCAGACATAGGAATATCAGACAGAGAACCTTGCAGTTAAATCTGAAACCCTTGATATCAGGCGTAGGGATATCACAGGTTACAGAGAAACAAACTTTAGGGGAACTTGCAGGTAAACCTGAAACCTTAGAACCAATCATATGAAAACTATAGATGCAAGAAAATCAAAGCATGCAGCAACCAAATAATGGGAGCACTTTTGTCTTTTGAAATGGGGACCCTGTGAACAGCAGTGGTCCAACCAGGGAAAGCAGTAAATCAAGGTAACCGTCTTAAATAGAAATGTGAGTCTGAAAATCTGCAGTGGCCCACCCACAAGTCTGAAAATGGCAAAAACAGGTACTGCAGGGAGGTTTATTTTTTTGTAAAAGGGAATTCTTCTCAGGGAGAAAGTGGCACAAAAAACCCTGCAGAAACCTTTGTAGCAACAAAACCTTCAGGATCCCAACTGGGATTAAAAAAAAAAAAAAAAAAGTACTTATCTTCCTCCAAGCGGATGGGGTCTGCTGAAGCAGGAAGGCAGAGAATCTGTTCCAGCGAGATCCAGAAGTGGCCTTTGCTTTCTGTCACGGGAGACTCCTGAGGCGGGTAGGATCTCGGTGGCCGGAACAGCACGAGCGTAGTAGAGGTCACAAGCAGGGGTCCGAGGCAGGCGGTAGGTAGCGAAGTCAGGTACAAGCAGAGGTCCGAGGCAGGCGGTAGGTAGCGAAGTCAGGAAACAAGCAGAGGTCCGAGGCAGGCGGCAGGCAGCGAAGTCAGGTAACAAGCAGAGGTCGGCAACGAGTAGACTGGAACAGGACAGGGGAGCAAGGACAGGTCTGGGGGCAGGGACTGAGAACAGGAACAAACAGGGACAAGCCAGATTACTAGCAAGGGCTTTTACTGTGAACAGACTCAAATACAGGTACAGATACTGGAACGGATCAGGAATGAAAGACAGGCATGTGCATTAGGAGTCTGACTTCAAACAAAGGCAAAAACAATAGACAGGAAGCAAGCTATAAAGGACAGAGACAGGAGCAACAAGAAGACAGACAGACAGAGGAACCCAGAGCCAACAGAAGGCAGCAGCACACCCAGTGGACAAGGAAGCTATGGCTAGGCAGGAGGTCTAGGCGACCCTGACACTGAGACTCCATTTTAGTAAATTGAACCGCAAGTTACAACATTCAGCGATTTGTGTCTACTAATGGGTGCAATAACATCTCTTACATCTCTTACATCAAACCAATTGTTGCACCCATATCACTAATTGAAAATGTTTTTTTTTAAATTATTTTTTGTTATAGCAGGCATTTTGTATGTGATGTACAGTAGGATGACTGTGCAGAAGGGATTGCTGGTCCGGAGATAGAATGTTATATATAGCTCCACCCAATATTCTAGAAGCAGGTTCCTCTGAGTTTTCATAGAGAAACTCACCTTAACTCCTGTGAATATTTTCAATTAAGGAACGTGCCCTATATAGTTGGCGTCTACAGTAATGGCCCAAGATTGTTCTCATGCGGGAAGAGGCATGAGCATGTGCTTAGCAGGACTTCTGAGAGTAGTAATTCCATAGCATAATCGTATCAGCACCACCAGACGGTCCTTAATAAACTCCCAATCCAATCTGCATGGGCAAATATATGCAGTACACTGTAATGGGATTCTGATCCCAGAGATCAGAGAGCATTCCCAACATGGGCTCACTTGAGAAAGGACATTATTGACGCTATGCGAGAGATTGCCAATCTAACTCATATTAAGAGAAACAAGCATAAGTACAGTACCTCCCTATCATAGGAGTGAGAGCTACATGATTTGACAGCAGTTAATATGTCTAATGTGTAGTATATCCAAGCTTTATAAACGTCTGTGAATAGCTATTGTTTGTACTATGAAAGTTCCTGCCACCCATCATTATTCTATTTGCATATCCACACCCAGCCTGCACTGACTCGCACTGTGAAAAAGTATGAGAGACTGAGCACATCCATGTATATATCAAACTCGATGTAAACTCCTTTAGAACCAGGCAAGGAGGGTTACATACTGTATATATTTATTTGTGTTGATAGAACTATTTTACTTATTTTCCATGGTCAGATTTACTTGATCATTTCATAATTTTGTATACTGTATTGATGCACTGTCAAACCGTTAGCATACAGCATATAGGGTGTTGCTATATCTGTATATTATACTCTACAGACCAAAGACTCTGAATGGTTTATTTATACCATTACACATTTCTGTGTGAACTGACTTTAGCAACTTTATGTTTCACTTTGTTGAGAATGGTGGAGGTTTAAAAAGTATTAAATGTACATTTAAAAAAATATTTATATATGAAGAAAAACAGTATGCAACTACAATTGCTGTGTTTCTGACATTTGTCATTGAAGTTGTAATAGTCCCTTACTTATCATTCTGCATTACAATAACACTGTCTGCTTGGTAAATGGAACCGTATATACTAAAATGATAAGCCATTGTAGGTACTTTATTCTTATTTGTCATCAATTGCTTTATCAAATGTGTTCCCACCTTCATAGTTTTCAGTGTTTAGGATGCCCAACATTACATGCGCCTCCAGCTAGCATAACATTTGTGCTACGCTACAAATTAAATGGACACTATAAACACTGCACAAACAAATGTTAAGTAATTTGCCATGTCTCCAATCTGCAATCTGCCACCTGCAATCTTCATCAGAATCCATCAAATCAGCTAACTTCTGGAAAGTCATCAACAATATATTCCAGCCTTCTAGCCATCAACAACCATGTAATATCATTAAGGAGGATATTACCCCAACAAATCCCACTGATATTGCAAATGCATTCAATGAATACTTTGTGGGGTGTACTACTAACGTATTAGCGAAACGCAACCCGAACTACATACATGAACCTCATTCTGAGAGTACCACTATAGCCCAACCCTCTCCCGACACTGCCCACAATTTGTCCCAGTATCTGAAGAGGAGATTACACAAGCGCTCCTCAAATTAAAACTAAGTAGCCAATGTGGACCTGACCTACTGCAATCTAAGTTCATACGACGGTGCCCCAGTCATTGCCAAACTGCTTGCTTCCCTAATCAACTCTATTCTGTCTGCAGGCCATATCCCTAAGACTTGGAAAACTGCCAAAATTGTCCCAATCTTCAAAAGTGGGGACAAAAACACTGTCTCAAACTACAGGACAATCTCTCTTCTCCCAATACTATCTAAAGTCATGGAAAAATGTGTTCACTCCCAATGAAGCGATTACTATACCAAGACAAATTTCCCTAGCAAATTCCAATCTGTCTTTCGCCCCAAACACTAAATGGTAACACCCCTCCTAAAAGTTTGCAATGAGATCCAGTGTGGAATGGAACTGGGACAACTTAATGGTGCGATATTCCTAGATTTTGTAAAGGCTTTTGATACTGTTGATCATGTTATCTTGCTAAACAAACTCCAGTGCTCTGGAATAGGGAAGCATGCTTTAAACTGGTTTAATTTCTACAGTACATATGGGAGAAGGAGTGGCTCAGTGAGTAAAGACACTGACTGGCACTGAGTTAGAAGCAGGGGATCCTTGTTAAATTCCTGGTATCGGCTCCTTGTGACCTTGGGCAAGCCACTTTATCTCCCTGTGCCTCAGGCACCAAAAATATATTGTAAGCTCCACGGGACAGGGACCTGTGCCTGCAAAATGTCTCTGTAAAGCGCTATGTAAAACTAGCAGCGCTATACAAGAACATGCTATTATTATTATTATTGTTACATATCAAATAGATCCTAACATATATCTATCTCGGGCACTAACTCCAACCCCTTGGATATCACCTGTGGTGTCCCGCAAGGCTCTGTTCTGGGGCCTCTACTCTTCTCAGTGTTCATCAATGATCTTCCTACAGCTTGTAAGGGAGTGTAAGAGGACATGTGCAGAGGAACGCAATGGAGACTATTTTAAGGTGAAATTAAAATAAGGCTTTATTGCGCCTGTCACTTTAAACACTGCAAACATGTGAAAATCAGCAAACAAAATCTGCTCCACTTTGGAGTATATATATATATAAAGCAACTGTAAATATTACTGTATGTTCATTTGCATGTCTTAGACAGGTCTGCAACCCTGTCTTTCCCCATTGTCACCCAGCATACAGCGCTTCCACTGCAGCAAGGGATTCTGGGAAATGACATGCAAATGAGCACTCAGTGCCACCTTTTGTCTCAAGCTCGTATTACACAAGCCAATCCTCAAGCCACTGCATGCTGTTTTAAACACAGCTTTTAAACAGAGGCTGGGATGAGATGCAAAGCCATTAGACCTACTCACATACATGTTTCAACCTTGATGGGTATCATCAGTGTGAGGCTGGTCTTAATGGCTTGCAGGTTTGAGACTAGACTAGGTAATCACCACTGTCATTAAGGTTATGGTGGGTAAAAACAGTGACAAAAACCCTCCACAGTAAAGCATAAAGCAACTGTAAATATTACTGTATGTTCATTTGCATGTCTTAGACAGGTCTGCAACCCTGTCTTTCCCCATTGTCACCCAGCATACAGCGCTTCCACTGCAGCAAGGGATTCTGGGAAATGACATGCAAATGAGCACTCAGTGCCACCTTTTGTCTCAAGCTCGTATTACACAAGCCAATCCTCAAGCCACTGCATGCTGTTTTAAACACAGCTTTTAAACAGAGGCTGGGATGAGATGCAAAGCCATTAGACCTACTCACATACATGTTTCAACCTTGATGGGTATCATCAGTGTGAGGCTGGTCTTAATGGCTTGCAGGTTTGAGACTAGACTAGGTAATCACCACTGTCATTAAGGTTATGGTGGGTAAAAAAAGTGACAAAAACCCTCCACAGTAAAGCATAAAGCAACTGTAAATATTACTGTATGTTCATTTGCATGTCTTAGACAGGTCTGCAACCCTGTCTTTCCCCATATATATATATATATATATATATATATATAGTGACATAGTCCAAAGATATTAGGCAGCTTTCTGCCCGGTTTTAGGTCAGAAAGTGCAGGAATAGTGCTAAATTATCCGTTCCACAGCTTCACATTTACTCAGGCTGGTGGATGGAAAATCCAGACCACAGTTTACAATGTGTCTAGTTCTCCCTCACCTGCTCTCCTAATCACTAGAAGAGGTATTTAGAGCAAAGAGGGTTGCTTTTCAGTCTCTCTTCTTAGAGCCTGGAGCCTCGGGGTATCGCTGCTCCCCTGCATCCAGTTCGGGGAGGACGCCCCCTTCAAGTATTGCAGTACCAGAAGATTTGCCTGGACACTTGGGACCTAGTTCCCACCACGAACAGATAAGACAAACAAATGTTTATTGCTGTATCTAAAAGACTGTATGCTGTATCTAGTTACCCTAAATGAGAGGGCATTGTTTTAAGCTGGGGAACCAGGTTAGTTGGCCCAGCAGCAGTTAGAGAGGCTGATTCTGCTGTGTAGTTAGATCCCTGAATGGGATAGGATTTCTTTATATGATTTATTTTTGTTTCTCAAAATGACAGTGTGTGAAATATTATAACAGTGATATGAGTAAACCGCAGAAGGTTAATATCTGAGTGCCTCCTGCCTACACCTGTTAAAGCTGCAGTCCCTTACTGGGATGAAAATAAAGCAGGCAGAAGCCTGAGTTAAACAACGTAATGCTTTGTATGATCCGGTTATTCGTATAATTAACCCTAGAAGACTGTGTCGGGAAGATCCCAGACAGACGTCAGGGCTACAAAAGAGGGGCGTTTTTCACAATATATATATATATATATATATATATATACACATATATATATATATATATATATATATATATATATATATACACATAGATACATAGATACATACATAGATACATACATACATACATACATACATACACAAAAAGACTGCACCTATCAGAATCTATATAAACCTACAATGACTTATAATGTTAACTGTATAGTATAGGAAGCAAAGATAAACCAACTTTATAATGGATGAAGAAATAAAATAAATTATCCTAAACAATAAAACATAAATATAGTGCTAGTATCTATATATGAATGTTCCAATGAAAAAATAGCTGTGGTTGAAAAAATGTTGGAAAAGTCAATAAAAAATCCAAAAAACCATGAATGGATAATTGCTTGAAAAAATATATACTCAATACATGGATGGCACTCAATTCAGGATACTGTCAGCCTTCTACGTGGAACCAACGACCTCCCAGTAGATCTGTGAAAAACGAAAAAAAAAAAGATAGTGCCCGATCCTAGTGCAATATGTAAAAAATATGCATTTAATATACTAATAAAAAATCCAACTATTTAAAACTCACAAACAACATAGAATATTGAGCATGTTATGAGTAATACGCATGCACCAGACGCTGCAATTGTGCTGCTCTGCTCACACGCCTCTCTGTGGTATACAGTCAGAAGCCCTCTGCTCACATGCCTATCTGTGGTATACAATCAGAAGCCCTCCGAGCCACCGTCCAGCAGGAACTCAGGGATCGTGTCGCTTCTCTCAGTGTCCTCCGAAAACAATCCAAACATGTATTGGGTGCCGGACCAGATGAACAAAGGCATTAACCATAAGAGGTAAGCTATCAGCGTCAGCGTCTTGGAGTAGTGAGTGCAAAGGTATGATGTAGCTTGCTCACACTAGCAGTTCACCCTACGCGTTTCTTCACATTAGGTGATTTCATCAGGGGATGGATAATGGGTGTTCATCATTGGTATATATATCCATGTGTATCCATATGTGTCTTTATAAACATATTTGGCTTGAGTGCAGCCTTTGTTTTAACCGTCCAGTTAATACACAAATACAACAACATTAAGGATGCCTTCTGTAGCATCGTTGGCAGTGCCTAATCCTCCTACAGTATAAAAATACTGTATATAAGTGTGTATGTACTAAGCAGTGCTATTCTATGACACATACTGGTGCAGGTCGATGTCTTGCAACCAGGGCCGCAGACAGATTTCCCGGGGCACAGGACTGCAGTTCTGACTGCCCCCCCACCGGGGTGCTCCCCCACCGTCGGCAGTGTTGTGAGCTCCATTCCACACCTCCATCTCACCTCTCCCTCTCCGTCAATTAGCCCACTCTCATTCAATCCCACTCCTCACACTCATTCCCTCCGCATCACACAATTCCCCTTTATATACCAAAAAACCCCACCCCAATGCAAAAACCTTCCCACCCCTAAATACATACAAAAAATCCCCACCCACCCCAAATATATACAAAAAACCCTCCCCGATACATATTACAAAAAATACATATACCCTCCAAGACATATAAAAAATAAAAATAAAAAACCCCAATACATACAAAAAAACAATACATATAAAAAAACAATACATATAAAGAAAAACCCCAATGCATATTAAAAAAACCCGATACATATTTAAAAAAAGCCCCAATACATATTAAAAAAAGCATATAAAAAACCCAATGCATATAAAGAAAAAACAGTGCATATAAAGCCTCAATGCATATAAAATAATAACAATACATATAAAAAAGCCCCAATACATATAAAAAAAACACCCCCGCCCCCAATACATACTGTATAAAAAAACAGACTTACCTTGAGGATGGTCAGTCCGGTCCCAGTGTCTGCAGGGGACCTGGTGGCTGACGCTGCAATTTGGGCCCGACCCCGGTATCCAGTCCTCTCGCGCCCAGGCTCCAGCTCTCCCTCAGCGGCAGGCCTCTTCCTTACTCTGTTCCACACTGAGCTTCCAACACTGACATACGACGGGTCTCACTGACAACAGCTCACTAGAAGTAAGCCGGCCCTCAAGTTCCGGTGCACACAGGCATGAAAGGTAGGCCCGGTGCACGTTGACGTCAGAGGGCCCGGCATGGGACAGGGTGAAGAGGTCTGTAGCTGGGGAGATTCGTTGCTTGGCCATGAGAGGCCCGGCAGCCGGGCCTGGCCAAAGGTCGGTCCCAACTTGCAGTGCCTGTTGGCCAGGCCCCGCACAGACACCAGGCGCGGAACACCTGTCCCGGCTGTCCCCCTCTTGTCTGCAGCCCAGCTTACAACCCATTTACTTGAATGTAAAGTTCCTTCCGGTGCCAGAAGGTGTATTTTGGCATAGCAGCGCTAAGTAAAATAGACCAGTATTTATAAGTGTGAACTTTACATTATTCTTACTTCAGTAAGACAGTGATATGTCCTGAGTGCTGTTGGGTATCACAGCACGGGTGATATATCTGTTGTTTTCTTATCTTTGATTTTACCAGACACGAGAGGTCTGTGGAGTTAACTCTTCACAGTGAAAGGATTGGGGTTGAATCCAGTGTTACATGGCTGGTGTTTGGATGCACATCTCTACTGCATGTGTTTCACAACTATAATTTTGAGGAATGTTGCAAATGTCAATTACATTTTTAGGAGAAATAGGAAGAGATTCACTAAGATCCAATACTAAGTATCACATTTATAATCCCACTTGAACTCCCTTTCAAGTAAATAGAAATAGTCACCCTATTAAAGTAAATGGCAATTATCATGGGATTACGCTGTGTACCTTGTATCTGAGCTTAGTGGATCCCGGTGCTAGAGTTTAGAGGAACTACAGAAAAGACCTTGTCTCAAAAGCACAGTGGGCTACATTTAAAATCTAATAGGAGTTTTTTCTGCTTATAGTCCATTTTATGGGGCATATTCTAGTAGCTTCAATAAAATTGCTGCCATCTCGAACGGTTTGGCATGACCCCATCGAACGATTTGACATTTGTGTTATCACGGCATTTAGAAAGAATCAGAAAGCATTACCACAAGTCACAAACCGTGAGGTAGGAAAATGCCAATACCACTCGGGACAGAAGCAATGGTATCTCAGCCTTTTTCTAAGTTCTCCCCTAGTGCGATCTGCCTGCAGTCTGTAAGAACTGAACAGAGAGAGAGAGCTGCATCTCCCTGCACAGCTTGAGGCGAACACACTGTTTTTATTTACATTTTAATAAAAGTGTATTGTAGCAGAGGGTTTCCAGGAGCAGAACCGCATTAATTTCAGGTTCAGGAACTCCCTGCTTCCCGAGCTACAGGCCCCGTTATGGGATGCCGGTATCTCCTGTGCACGTGACGTGGGAGATTTAAACAAAGCAGGGAGATACCGGCACCCCATACCTGTAAACCGGGAAGCAGTGGGTCCCTGACCTGAAATTAATGCGGTTCAGCTCTGGAGACCCCCTGCTACAATATTGTGTGACTATAATAAAAACAGCTTCATTACTTAAGCGGCTAGCTGCTAAGGCATTGAAGGGGTTAAACCTGAGTACCCGGTTTGTTGGGAGTACAGGGGTGGGGAAGGGGGTAGTTACACCAGGGTGGGTGGTTAGACCTGCCGGGAATGTTGTGGGAGGAGTTTACCCATTCTCTACCGTAGCGGGGTTAACCGCTATGGTAATGAAGGGGTTAACCACTCACGCCACCCACCCGAGTGGCCTATCCACCCACCCTGGGGCAACTACCCCTTTCACCCAATACCTCTACCCCAAGAAACATTAAAATACAATAATCCTACTACCCACCTCCTATACCCCCAACAACTCCCTTAACACATAATGGGCAGAATTATTATTATCCACATCTGGAGAATAGCTCATTTGTCCATTAAAAATAAAACATTATCCAGCCAGCATAAAGTTAATAAAAGTTCTACTTACCCCTGCCAGGATGAAGGCCATCCTTGTCTTCCTCCTAGTCTTCCTCCCCATCCTCCGTGGACAGCAACGTTACAATAAAAAAATAAACTAATGGCCACTAACCTCTTTATCACCTTAGCAGTTAGCAACTGCTATAGTAATTAAGGGATTAACCTTCCTTCCCCTTTCCCACCCGGGAGGCCTAACCACCCTCCCTGGTGGCAACTACCCCCCACCCTCCACCCCCTCTACCCATTGATGGGCACAGTGGTACACCATGCCCATAATATGAGCACATGGTTTGCCACTATAGCAATGAATGGGCAATCTACCAATACAAAAACAAGCACTGAATAAAAAAAATTACATTGCAATAAAAAAATGCCAATAAACACATTGATTGGCACAGTGGTACACAATGCCATGGTTTGCCAATATGGCAATGAATGGGCATCCTATATACAAAAAAAACCAGGCAAAAAATAAAAACACATGACATTTAAATTAAACAAGCATTTCAAAATAAAGCCATATGAGCATGGATTGCCACACTAACAATGAATAGGCAACCTAAAAAAAAATAACACAAAATACAATACATACACTGGCGACACACTTTATTCGAGCTCGGCTAGTCCCACGAATTCGGGTATACCCGGGTGTATTGAGGTTTGTGACTGTTTTCTGCCCGAGTGCATTGAGGTATTTTCCAAGCAGGGATTGAAGCATTTTATTTCCGCTGGCTGCAATACTGCACAGTATATATATATATACTGCATTACAATTCATGAATTTATGCCATCTGGTAGACACGCGAAGCATTGCAGCCTATTAAATCCTAATCATTATCATTTAACAGATTAGCCGCCCGTCAGCCAGGCATGAACCCAGGCTGGGAAGGCAAACGCAACGGGGCTTGTCAGAGGTGAGGAGCGGCGCATTCCAGGTATCTGCCAGGTACATACTGGGTATTTGCTCGAATAAAGTGTGTCGGTGCAGTAACAATTAAATAAAAAGAAGCATTTGCCAAAAAATGCATTGCTTGTCACTGTGCTTATCTATAGCCCCAAAGGGGCATAGATAAACACATCAGCAGTCAATGGGCATCCTAAACAAAAATACGCAATAAAATACAATAAATGTTTGTCTTACCTTTGTCTTCACCCTCTGAATCCAACTCCATCAGCAACCTCTTCATCCTTGACGCTGTGCTCCTTAACAGCCGATGGTCCTCCGGTATGTTCTTATTTTCTTCTTTCTTTTCTTCTTTATTTGTAATCCAATTGGGGGTGGATATTGTTCCGCCATCTCCTTGGCTTGAAATGAGATGGTACAGGCCTTATATAAAGCCTGTGACATCACATTTGAGTGTCAAATGGTACACCCCCAATCCGATTGGCTGGTGTACCATGTGACTGGGTCTTTTTTTTTTATTTGTAAGGATGTGACTTCATCTTAAAGGGAGGGAAGCCACCCAATCAGGAAGGCTACGCTTCCCTCTCTTTAAAATGGCATCACCAGAAAAAAATGGATGCCATCACATGGTACGCCAACTAATCGGATTTGGCGATATACCATGGGAGGCATCACATGATATACCCCCAATCCGATTAACTTGAGTACCATGTGACAGCTTCCATTTTTATTAAAGGGTGTGAAGTCCCTCCCTTTAAGATGACGTCAGATCCTAAAAAAAAAAAAAAGAACCCTGTCATGTTACTCCAACCAATCGGGTTGGGGTATACCATATGATGCCTCACAGATGAAACTATCAGTTTTGCACCAAATTCTGAGGAGTTTCATGAACATGTCGGGGAAAATCCTCAGCATAGTCCACAGACGCTGTAATGGCCCATCGGATTAACACAGTGGAGGTCACTGCATTTTAATGGGACTAACGCTGTGGGAATCTTACCGGGCTGTGAGTCCTATTCAAATGCAGGGATCCCCGCTGTTATTTTAAATACCAATTTTATTGTATTGTAAATACCAATAAATGAAAATAAAATAAATTGTATTGTAAATACCAATGGGCATTTACAGCGTTAATGGAGCGTGTGAGTGTTTGCGAGATGCTTCTGGATTTTCCACAGACGCTGGTGCAAAACCGACAGATGCATCTGTATATCTCACAATCCAATTCTTTGGAGTACCATGTGATGAAATCCTTTTTTTCCATTTTTTTTAAAGGATGTGACATCATCCTGTCACATGGTACACCAGCCAATCGGATACAGGGTGTAACCTTTGACATTCAAATGTGATGTCACAAGCCTTATAAAAGGCCTGTCCCATCTTATTTGTAGTCAAGAAGACAACGGGACAACATCCACCCTCAATTGGATTACAAATAAAGAAGAAAAGATAGAAGAAAGAAGAAAAGAAGAATTTACCGGAGGACGATTGGCTGTTGAGGAGCATAGCGTTGAGGGAAAAGAGGTTGCTGATGGAGTCAGATTATGGAGAGTGCAGATACTAAAGGTAAAAAAAAATTGATGTATTTTATTTCATTGCGTTATTTTTTTTTTTAACGATGCCAATTGACTGCTAATGCGTTTTTCTATGTGTCAAGGGGTGATCTACGGCTAGAGTTGATCCTGGTGGCAGGAACAACAGGGAGTGTGGTCGGGGTCACAAGCAGAGGTCGGAGGCAGGCGGAAGGTAGCGTGGGCAAGGTCACAAGCAGAGGTCAGAGGCAGGCGGCAGGTAGTGTGGTCAGGGTCACAAGAAGAGGTCGAAGGCAGGCGGCAGGTAGCATGGTCAGGATCACAAGCAGAGGTCGGCAATGAGGAGACAGGAACAGGACAATAGCAATAGCAGTAAACACAGGAACCTAGCAGGAGCTGAGGAACCAGTATAAACAGGCACTGGCAGACAGAAAGGGGAAGTTTATATAGGCAGGCTGTGAGTTAGAGCACAGGTTCAGAGGTGTCTGGTTTCAGGGTCTGGAATGTTCCTTGAGAGAGCTAGCGCAGTACCAGCAGTCCCAGTGGATAAGCATGGGTACTGCAGGCTAGAACATGACATTACTCCCCCCAAACAAGAGCGTTCTCCGGATGATTTTTCCTACGCTTGTCTGGATATCTCCGTTGGAAGGCTAAGACTAGTCGTGGAGCATGCATGGAATCTTTGGGTTCCCAGGACCTCTCTGGGTCATAGCCCCCCCCCCCCCCCCCAGTGGACCAGGTACTGTAGTCTTCCTCGGTGTAACCTGGAGTCCAAAATTCTCTCCACAATTAATTCCTCTTCGTTATCCACAAGGACAGAATCAGGAGGAAGAAGTTTCTGTCCAGGAAACGGATTCTCCTGGAATGGCTTCAGCAGGGATGTATGAAAAACGGTGTTTTGATGGTCTCTGGAAGCTCTAATCTAAAGGACACTGGATTTATTAGTGCTAAAATGTGAAATGACCCGATGTATTTTTGTCCCAATTTAATGTTTGGAACCTTAAATCGTAGATTTTTTGTAGAAATGCCAGACCTTATCGCCAACGTGAAATTCTGGGGAGGGTCTGCGGTGTTGGTTTGCTGCTCTTTTGTACCATACTTGAGCCTGATGAAGTATCTCTTTGAGGGTCTCCTGGACATCGTAATTATTGTTCTAATGTCTGATTGGTCCTTTCGGTCTGGCCAATTGATTGTGGATGATAGCCAGACGATAAATTTTAACGAATTCCTAGAGAGGAACAGAAAGTCCTCCAAAACTTTGAAGTGAATTGCACCCCTCTATCAGATATAATAGCATCTGGATCCCCGTGAAGCCGGAATACCTCTTTCACAATCAACTTGGCTGTCTGGTCTGCTGAAGGGAGATTCTGTGCTGCAATGAAGTGAGCCATTTTTGTAAGTCGATCCACTATTAACAGAATGGTATTATGTCCACTTGATTTGGGTAGGTCAACAATAAAATCCATTGATACAGTATGGACCCCCAAGGATGAGTAGGAATTGGAAGAGGCTGCATTAAACCCATTGGGGATGCTCGAAGAGTCTTGGTCTTAGCACAGGTCTCACAGGAGAAGACATCGTCTTTAATATCTTGTGCTCATTTGGGCCACCAAAAAGAGTGGGACACCTTGAGGTCTTGAGGACACCTGGGTGACCAGCGGGTCGGGAGTAATGCATTAATTGGAGCATCTCTAACCTTACCTCCTTAGGGGCGAACAGACGGTCCTTACTGTTCCACAGACAATTACATAGAAATAGTTCAGCTTCCGGTGGAGGGTTTTTAAGAAAAGAGTCATTTGAGTAGGCTCCCTTAATTCGTGTGAGGAGATAAGCGGAAAATGTAACGCCCAGAAAATGTTTCTTTGGAAGAATAGTTTCTTCTTGCTCTTTATCTGAACTAGGATTAGGCAATAATCATGACAAGGCATCAGCTTTCCCATTTTTGGAGCCGAGGCGGTATGATGTGGAACTGAAATCTTGCGAAGAAGAGAACCCACCTGGCTTGTCGCGCAAACAGTCTCTTTGCGGATCAAATTAATTCTGTGATCCGTAAAGACGATAACCTGGTGATTGGCCCCCTCAAGTACGTCTCCACTCTGAGAATGCGGGTTTTATAGCCAAAAGTTCTTTGTTTCCGATATCATAATTTCTTTCAGCTGTTGACATTTGCTATGAAATGAAAGTGCATGGATGAAGGAGCATCTTGGGTCCAATTCTTTGTGACAGAATGGCACCAACAGCAGAGTCGGATGCATCCACTTCCATGATAAATGGTATTTCTGAATTTGGATGGATGAGGATAGGGGCAGATGTGAAATGTGACTTAAATTGTTCAAATGCTGCATCTGTTTCAGGAGACCATTTGAAGGGGAATTCTTTCCGTGTGAGTCGGGTGATTGGGCAATAATGCCAGAGAAATTTTTAATAAAACGTCTATAGAATTTGGCAAAGCCCACAAACCTCTGAAAGTCCTTCTCATTTCGAGGAATTGGCCATTCCACCACGGCTTGAATCTTGCCCGGGTCCATACTGAAACCTTCGGGGGAGATGACATAACTGAGAAATTACATGCTGGTCTTTTCAAAATCATATTTTTCTTATTTGATGTATAATTTGTGCTTTCGGAGATGCTCCAGGACAATCCGGACATGTTTCTGGTGATCCATGATGTTATCTGAAAAGACTAAAATATCATCCAGGTATGCCACTACGAATATGTCCAGTAACTCTCGAAGAACATCATTAATTAAATTCTGGAAAGTAGCAGGAGCATTACAGAGTCCAAAAGGCATCACCAGGTATTCATAGTGCCCATAACGGGTTTAGAAGGCTGTCTTCCACTTGTCACCGGGTTGGATGCGGACCAAATTATATGCCCCTCTGAGATCTAATTTGGTAAAGATCTTGGCTGATCAAATTCTTTCCAATAGTTCGGGAATCAGAGATAACGAATACCTATTATTAACTGTGATTTTATTTAGTTTCCGTCAATGCAGGGACGTAGCGAACCATCTTTCTTTCCCACGAAGAAGAGAGCAGCACCTGCTGGAGAAGTAGAAGGTCAGATGAAACCCTTCGATAAATTCTCCTTTAGGTAGTCATTGAGGACATTCAATTCTGGTTCTGAGAGGGAAAAGGTTCTTCCGAAAGGAATGGCAGCACCCGGTAATAATTCAATGGGCAGTCATAAGAACGATGTGGGGGAAGCATATCGGCATTCTTCTTGTCACACACATCCAAAAGAGTTGAAAGCAGTAAACACAGGAACCTAGCAGGAGTTTATGTACCAGTATAAGCAGGCACTGACAGTCAGGAAGGGGACTTTATATAGGGAGTCTGAGAGTTAGAGCACAGATGCAGAGGTGTCAGGTTTCAGGGTCTGGAATGTTCCTTGAGAGAGCTAACAGAGTAGCAGCAGTCCAAGTGGAGAATTATGGCTACTACAGGCTAGAACATGACACTATGACCCTATCGGGCTACAGATAAGCACAGTGACAAGCAATGCATTTTTTGGCAAATGTTTGTTTTTATTTAATTGTTATGTATTGTATTTTGTGCTATTTGTTTTAGGTTACCTATTCATTGTCAGTGTGGCAATCCATGCCCATATATTGTGGGCATGGTTTACCACAGTCACAATCAATGGCTTTATTGTGAAATGCTTGTGTTTTGCTTATATCTGATGCTGTAAAAATATTTTTTATTCTTCTAAGTCCTACCGCAAATTCAATGCCGCCGCTGCCACCTCAGGGGTGCAAGATGATATTTGTGATTAGCTCGCTAAGTGAGTGATTTTCTCAAAAATGCGAGATGGAGCTTTTTCTCAGCTCCCGCTCAGTGTGTTTGAGCAGGAGCTAGACCGCTCGGGTACTTCCCGAATGAGTTTGGCAGCTCATCGGAGCTTTCTGAATAGCAACCTTGCCAAATCATTCAGGAAGTACTTAAAAAGCTTGATGAGTTAGTTATCAAAGCTACTAGAATAGGCACCTATAGCCCAGAGGTCTGAGTAAGGCAAGCAGTCTTTTATGTTGTTTATGCTGCTAATATCTTCACAATGACTTGTCTTTCACACTCCACAGGAAAAAAGCCAGATACTGTGGCAGATGATTCCTGTATCAGAACCAAAATGTGTATAGAACACTTAAAGCATTTCAATTATTTATGCTGCATTTGGGAAGGTTCCATCTGGGATTGCTGATATCCTGTGTTTTATTTTTTTTATGAAATGTTTTACCAGGAAGTAATACATTGAGAGTTATCTCTCGTTTTCAAGTATGTTCTCGGCACAGAGTTTTGATAATACATGCAAATAATCTAAGACGTCCATAGTCAGAGCTGGCAAAAGATGTCGCGAGAACTCAATCAATATAAAAATGTGAAATGTTTATTCAGGACATGATGATGCTTACAAAAACAGGAAAATCTTCCCACACATTTTTAATGCCAGACGGCACTTTCTCCAGGAGTAACGAGTGGAGAGTGGACACACATTTAAATCTCTCTGACAAAGCGCTGTAAGAGCGCGAAACGCGTTAGAGGAACACTGCCCTCACCGGTTTGCTGATGTGTGTCCTGTCAATGGATTAAACCTTGTTTTAACGGCATATTATCGTTTGGTCCCCACTTTTTGTTGCTGTGCTTTTCTGGTTCCCTGCGTCCACCTGGAGCAACAAGGAACTCCTTATAAACATTTAAAAAGCCCACTCCCCCCAACAGGTGTGACATTAGTGAAAGAACTCCATCTGAACAAAATCATTCTATTAGGGTCTGCTCTATACCATCAATAAGCAATACATATACAGTGGTGTAATATGTCATGTGTTGTTGTTCATCTGAGGTTGTATTTACCTAATTATAAGACCTGCTAAGGAATTGGATTATTATTATGTCCTGATATGAAAAACCATAGAATTCAAAGAGGGTGTACTTTCTTTTTCACACAACTATATATGTATGTGTGTGTATATATATATATATATATTTAGAAACTTATGGTGTACCCCCGCTGCAGCTTGAATATGTGGCTTGGGGAGTGGTGCTGCTAGGGGCATGTAACTTAGTACACAGATAGACAGACAGAGCCCCTATTGATAGCACTCTATTCCAATATGATATGGTGAGTTTTTAAAATAACTTTATTAATTGACAATGACGTTAAAATATTGGGGTTTAAAACGATGATTAAATATACCAAGTGTTACTGTCTCTAATGGATAAGTGTGTCCAGAAGATTGTACATTAATGGGTTAATGTCCACTGGCCCTAGTATTCCTCGTATAGAGTGAACAGACTAGAGTGTGTCAGGGTTCTGCTCGCCACAAACCAGGGTCGGACCGCGAGGCTGAGGTGGGGTTGTAAAAGCACCGACCTGAGACCGCGCAGGCTGATCCGGATTGCGCAGTTCGTAGTCATATGTAGCAGGATCAGGATTGGAGAAGTCAGCATCGTCGTTGTACAAGCCAGGGTCAGGACAGGAGACATCAGGATAAACATTGTCCAAGCAGGAGTTCGGCAACAGGGAGTCAGGAAAGCCCCGCTTCAGCTTAGGAGCGCGGGGGTGGCCTCTGCGCGTGCGGCGACCATGGCCCATGGTACTGGTCTCAGGAGGTGGAAGACAGACCAGATATACACACCGCCTAGCTGCACGGGTAAACCCGTGCACAGCGCAAGAGTCCTGAGCGGGCTGGGGAATCCTCTGTCTCAGCGCAGGAACCAGGACACGGCCTCTCTAGATTAGGGAAAGAGTAGGCCCCAGGAACCAGGAAGCTGAAGATACACAGGGAAACCTCCGCTTCAGTGCAGGAATCCAGGAGACTGAAGAACGCAGGGACGAAACATCCGTCTTCAGAGCAGGAATCCAGGAGACTGAAGGACGCAGGGACGAAACCTCTGCTTCAGCACAGGAGAACAGAAGCTGAAGGACGCAGGGGATACCTCCGTATCAGCATAGGAGAACAAGAGGCTTGAAGGGAGCTGAAGGACGCAGGGCGGAACCTGGTATCAGCATAGGAGAACAAGCGGCTTGAAGGAAGCTGAAGGACGCAGGGCGGAACCTGGTATCAGCATAGGAGAACAAGCGAGAGCTTGTGGCAAAACAGTAGTGACATCCAGTTAGGACTATGCTCGGCAAGGAGCATTATGGGAAAGCAATACTTAAAGGCCAGCGGGCCAATCCCCAGCGGGGGTGTGAAGGTACTGCTCCAATGAGTGAATGCAAGTATAGGTTGCAGTGATATGCTGCACAGCTGCAGTAGATACCAGAGGGAGTGTGTATTGCTTTGGTGAGTGAATCCAGGCTGCAGCAAACATCAGGAGAGCTGTTCCAGAACTGCACCGGTCTGCAAGGTAAGGCAACCAGTAAACCGCGGAGCGGATTCCTTACAGAGTGCTTGTTGATTGTCAGCAGTTAGGGCCACACATGTAGTGCCCCAGTATTGTGATACTAGTTAGTGCTCTTTACTGTAGGACCTATGCTATGCTGCTACTTTGCAGCTGAAAGCATATTAAAGATTGTGTGTAAACAGATCTTGGTCAAAGATCTGCACCCTGTTGCTGTATTACTGTCACCTCCCTGTATAATTGGTGGTATATTAGGGTAGGTGTGTAGTGCTTAGTACATATACATCCCAAGTATATTATGCCTGGGGTGTACTGAAATCTAGTATGTAGGATTATATACTGGTTTATAAAGTGGCACTGCTATTACTCTAATCTAGGTAGATGGCAAGTGAATAGCTGAGTACTGTTCCTTTTGGGGTATGTATATCGGTCAGTTGAGAGACCTGTCCCCATTTGGTGCAGTGCTCTTCATGTGTGGTAGTGTTCTGGCACTCCAGAGGTTAATTGCTGGTTAGGTTGCCGTTGTGCTATATGTATATATTGTACCCTATGAGCTTGACGCTGTGTCAGGGAAATAGCATACAGGCTGCCTTAGATAGATTAATGATACAGTGTTTCGCCAGATACTTTGTTGCCTTTAGTGGTGTGTGACTAATGAATCCATTGGGACCCTAATAGTCCTGTACTGTGCACTGGTGGAGCCATGCTGACTCTCTCAGTCACTCTGAGTCAGTGTACATGAATTCGGTCTCCTCCGCGTGCACGTGGTCACGTGCTTGCCGACGCGCGCGTTTCGCGAGTGCTTTTTCAAGGCTGGATAGTCAGTGGGTTTCCTATGTCTGAGCAAGGTATTTATACCTCTTGGATTAACCTGAAGTAACCCCATTGACTGATAGCGCATGCTCTCTATGAGTCTGTTGTATGCCTGAAGGTGAATTCAGCGCTATGTCTCCTTTGATATGTGGGACTTAGGAAAAAAAAAATTCTTTTTGAGGCATGCTGCTTTATTGGTTATTACTTTTATATAGTTTTAACTGTATGTCATTAAATGTGTTTCTAATGACTAGCACTGTTGTGACACCATGTGTATCTATCTTCAATAAATGAATTACATATGTGGTTGCCTGGTTCTTTAGTATGATTAGAATGCTTTGACAGTATTTTGTTAGTGCTGTATTTGATTGTGTTTGAGTTGCTTGAATGGTACACCTTGAGTCAGGTTTAAGTAGATCCTATTTGTATAAATAGAATGTAGAGGTTTAATTATTTTTGTAAAGATGTTTCCATCCTGCTGATTACAGTTTTATAGAGATTAGATAAAGGGACTGTAAACGAAACCTTCATTGAGGCCCTTAGGTGTTAACGCCTGAAGATTATAGATCCACCGTGCTTCCTTCTGTAGGAGCATGGTGTCAATATCCCCTTTTCTCTGACCTAAGGAGAATTGGTCTATACCTGTAAACAGTATAGAGTTGAGATTGCCTTGTTGACAAGAGTTAATGTGCCTCGCCAGCGGGGTGACTACATTATTTCGTATTGTGCCTATATGTTCCAATACCCGCTGTTTAAATTGGCGTTTTGTTTTGCCTATGTAGATCTTCCCACATTTTCAGAGGCCTTGGTATATCACGCCGAAACTTTGACATGTGATACATTTCCTAATCTGGAACGTTTTTGAATTGTCCCAGTTTTGGAATGTTTTGGTAGTTTGGATGTTAGGGCATGCTTTGCAGTGGTGGCATGAGTAGCTTCCGTTCGGTTTAGATGGTAGCCATGATTGCATGGGAACTTCCGTGTAGTGGCTATGGACTAGGATATCTTTAAGGTTTTTTGCTCTTCTGCTCACCATTGATGGGTGAGAAGGGATGACTTCCTTGATGTCCTCATCTGCCTCCAAGATGTGCCAGTGTTTACGGAAGATTGCCCTGGCTAGATGCCACTGTTTGTTGTAAGTGCCTACAAAACGTACCACTTTGGGCTCAATGATTGTTTTTTTATCATCAGTTAGCAAGTTAAGGCGTGGAGAGTGTTTAGCTCTCTTGTATGCTGTTTTGATACTCTTGTTGCTGTACCCTCTTGTTTTGAAACGTTGGGTCATTGTTTTGGCCTGCGTTTCAAATTCTGCAATCGTACTGCAATTCCTCCTGAGGCGTAGGAATTGGCCTACTGGTATTCCCCTAATTAAAGTGTTAGGGTGATGACTTGAGGCTTCGAGAAGGTTGTTAGTTGCTGTAGGTTTACAATATACCGTTGTTTCTATCGAGCCGTCTGTCCCTCTTCTTAATTGTAAGTCTAGGAAGCAAATGGTATTGTAATCATACTCTAGAGTGAGATGTAGGTTGAGTTCATTTTTATTTATATTTACACCATAAGTTTCTAACTGCCTTCGTAGGGGTCTAGTTCACCCCTTTCTTGTCCCCAGCTCGCTAATCCAAAACACTATGTCTGGTTTTCTATCCACATTACCAAACTATCAAGAATGGCAAATTGAGTCAGATAAACTATTTTCTTCAGACAATGTACCTTTGGAAACCACTTCTACACCTAACATCTCTAACTACTTTAATGAACTAGATAGAACACTCAAACTTCGCCTCAAAACTTGCCTCAAGTAGCTTTGAAAACTACCTAAAAGCGGAAACTATCCCAAGGGGCCTAAGAGCTAATGTAGCACCAGCCCACTATATAACTGACCCTGAATTCCATCGCTCATGGGAGTTAATACTTAAACAATGCTCTATCATGCTCATGCAGCTCTTAATAGAACACCAAAAAACGAGGCTAGAAACATTTAGCTTAGAGCTAGAGACCAAATTAAAAGAGGCAGAGAAGTGGAAGGAAGACTCCAAATTTAATGAACTGGAGAAAAAGTTAGAATTAAACATAACAAAATTTACAGCAGAACTAAAAGAGAGGAAACGCAGAAAGTTTGAGAGAGATAAGAAGGATTTCAAAGACGGAAAAATATTTAGGTACAAGTTTGCCAAAAAGAATAAGTATAGAACCAAAGCAATAGACACTCAAGAGTCCTCAACAGAGTGGGAAACATCAGACACAGAAGAGACAAGACAAAACAGTGGTGAAGGCACCTCAGGCTCATTCCTCACGTCCCTGGTTCCACATTTTTTAGACCAACAGAGAGAGGTCTTAAAAGGGCCAACAGGCAGAGGAAGACACGAAGAGGAAAAGGGAAGAGTTTTGCGGAGCAGCAACACACAGACCCAAGGCAAAAGGAGAGGGAAACAACACAGATACTAAATGCTCCCCAAGATATAAACCAGTCCATTATAGTGAATCTTTCAAACTTCGAACTCACTAAAGATCACATAAGTCTACTTAATAAAGGACTATCTTTCTCACCATCATCTAACATAGACATATTCGAATGGGTGAAGGACACGAATCTATTTAGTAGGAAATTAAAACTACATAAATTCCATCGCCTATGAGAACAGAGAGCAAACCAGTCCCAATAAACTCCTCCCTTTAACCTCCAAGAGAGTGAAGCCATACAAGACCTTAACTCCCTATTGGAAGAGTCCAATAGGACACCAGGAGAGGGGCCGTTCACCCAGCTAAGACCTAAGTCGAGGTTCTTACCCTTTGGGGACAGATTTGCCAACATAGACGTTTTCTGTGACCTAGTTACAAGAGACCTCGAGAACTTACCTAAGTTCAGGATGACCGACAATCTGAGTAACTCTGAACAACTAGCTCTTAAGGAATTAACATCAAATAAGTCTATAACAATTAAACCAGCAGATAAAGGTGGCAATCTGGTCATACTTAATACCAAAGACTATAAGGCTGAAAATTTGAGACTCTTGTCAGACAAAACCTGTTAGGAAATCCTGTTGAGGGACCCCACCTCTGACTATCTAACAGAACTCCGCACTATTCTGGATAAAGGACTCCTAAACAAAGTTATAACACAAAGAGAATATGACTTCATACTCAATAAGAACCCAAGAATTGCCACGTTCTACAGTGTCCCAAAGATACATAAACGAAAAACACCTCCACCAGGCCGCCCTATTGTGTCTGGGTTGGGAAATGTAAGTGAGAATGCTAGTAGCTATATAGATCAAGTTTTAAGACCCTTTGTGGCATCATTACCGTCTTACCTGAGGGACACTAAAGATGTCCTTCAGAGACTCGAAGGTATAGTGATCACACCAGATACCATCTTAGTAAGCCTAGATGTAGAAGGGCTTTACACTAGCATTCTCCATAGTGTTGGCCTAGAAGCCACAAACTACTACCTACAAACTAGAGGTATGCATTTCTCCACCCACTCCAAGTTTATGATAGAATATTAAGGTTTGTTCTAACACGGAATTACTTCCTCTTCAACACCAAAATCTATCACCAAACACAGGGAACAGCCATGGGCACGAAATGTGCACCATCGTATGCGAACCTTTATTTAGGGTGGTGGGAGGCCAAATACGTCTTCACTGAAGGAATGGAACAGTACACGTCGCACGTCGTACTCTGGACGCGCTACATAGATGACGTGTTCATGCTATGGCAGGGCTCACCTTTGTTGTTAAAAGAATTTATTGGCACCCTAAATAAAAATGAACTCAACCTACATCTCACTCTAGAGTATGATTACAATACCATTTGCTTCCTAGACTTACAATTAAGAAGAGGGACAGACGGCTCGATAGAAACAACGGTATATCGTAAACCTACAGCAACTAACAACCTTCTCGAAGCCTCAAGTCATCACCCTAACACTTTAATTAGGGGAATACCAGTAGGCCAATTCCTACGCCTCAGGAGGAATTGCAGTACGATTGCAGAATTTGAAACGCAGGCCAAAACAATGACCCAACGTTTCAAAACAATTCAAAAACATTCCAGATTAGGAAATGTATCACATGTCAAAGTTTCGGCGTGATATACCAAGGCCTCTGCAAATGTGGGAAGATCTACATAGGCAAAACAAAACGCCAATTTAAACAGCGGGTATTGGAACATATAGGCACAATACGAAATAATGTAGACACCCCGCTGGCGAGGCACATTAACTCTTGTCAACAAGGCAATCTCAACTCTATACTGTTTACAGGTATAGACCAATTCTCCTTAGGTCAGAGAAAAGGGGATATTGACACCATGCTCCTACAGAAGGAAGCACGGTGGATCTATAATCTTTAGGCGTTAACACCTAAGGGCCTCAATGAAGGTTTCGTTTACAGTCCCTTTATCTAATCTCTATAAAACTGTAATCAGCAGGATGGAAACATCTTTACAAAAATAATTAAACCTCTACATTCTATTTATACAAATAGGATCTACTTAAACCTGACTCAAGGTGTATCATTCAAGCAACTCAAACACAATCAAATACAGCACTAACAAAATACTGTCAAAGCATTCTAATCATACTAAAGAACCAGGCAACCACATATGTAATTCATTTATTGAAGATAGATACACATGGTGTCACAACAGTGCTAGTCATTAGAAACACATTTAATGACATACAGTTAAAACTATATAAAAGTAATAACCAATAAAGCAGCATGCCTCAAAAAGAATTTTTTTTTTCCTAAGTCCCACATATCAAAGGAGACATAGCGCTGAATTCACCTTCAGGCATACAACAGACTCATAGAGAGCATGCGCTATCAGTCAATGGGGTTACTTCAGGTTAATCCAAGAGGTATAAATACCTTGCTCAGACATAGGAAACCCACTGACTATCCAGCCTTGAAAAAGCACTCGCGAAACGCGCGCGTCGGCAAGCACGTGACCACGTGCACGCGGAGGAGACCGAATTCATGTACACTGACTCAGAGTGACTGAGAGAGTCAGCATGGCTCCACCAGTGCACAGTACAGGACTATTAGGGTCCCAATGGATTCATTAGTCACACACCACTAAAGGCAACAAAGTATCTGGCGAAACACTGTATCATTAAACTATCTAAGGCAGCCTGTATGCTATTTCCCTGACACAGCGTCAAGCTCATAGGGTACAATATATACATATAGCACAACAGCAACCTAACCAGCAATTAACCTCTGGAGTGCCAGAACACTACCACACATGAAGAGCACTGCACCAAATGGGGACAGGTCTCTCAACTGACCGATATACATACCCCAAAAGGAACAGCACTCAGCTATTCACTTGCCATCTACCTAGATTAGAGTAATAGCAGTGCCACTTTATAAACCAGTATATAATCCTACATACTAGATTTCAGTACACCCCAGGCATCATATACTTGGGATGTATATGTACTAAGCACTACACACCTACCCTAATATACCCCCAATTATACAGGGAGGTGACAGTAATACAGCAACAGGGTGCAGATCTTTGACCAAGATCTGTTTACACACAATCTTTAATATGCTTTCAGCTGCAAAGTAGCAGCATAGCATAGGTCCTACCGTAAAGAGCACTAACTAGTATCACAATACTGGGGCACTACATGTGTGGCCCTAACTGCTGACAATCAACAAGCACTCTAGTCTGTTCACTCTATACGAGGAATACTAGGGCCAGTGAACTATCCAAACACTGGACATTAACCCATTAATGTACACTCTTCTGGACACACTTATCCATTAGAGACAGTAACACTTGGTATATTTAATCATCGTTTTAAACCCCAATATTTTAACGTCATTGTCAATTAATAAAGTTATTTTAAAAACTCACCATATCACATTGGAATAGAGTGCTATCAATAGGGGCTCTGTCTGTCTATCTGTGTACTATATATATATATATCTCTACTATACCCCTAGTGGATTAGTGAATGAGTCGGCATTCAAAGAAGCAACTTATTAATACTTATTAATAAGCAAATATGCATCTCTGACAACATACACTTCTTCTATGTTGTTGAGTAATGAAAGAAACCCACACTTGTGGTTATATAACAAATCCAGGTATAGCAACGTCCAACAATGTGTCAAATCTAACTCCAAAACTCCACACAAATTAGAGCATATATCAGCACAGCATGAAAAAGGTATATCTATTACTCATGATTTTTAAATAAACATTTCAAGTAAATTACACTCTAAGGTTCAAGCCCTAGATATCATATTGGCTAGGGTTTATGAAGAAGGAAAAGGAGGGGCAGGGAGCATAGTTTTACTTAAAGGGCACTGTGCCATTACAATTATGTGCTCTCTTTAATGTATATTTATAAATGTTGACCTGAGTATTGGTTCATCTCCATGGGATAACAGGAACATATTATAGTGATAAATGAATAGAGTAAACATTGCTCTCTGCTCCAAAGACACGTCTTGTAAAAAGTGTCTAAGGTCTCATTCTCTATTGAGGCCTCTGGGTATCAAAGTATCTATTGTAAATATCCAGTAATCTTCTCTACTGTAGAGACAGTTAATTCTATCTCCACCTCATGGAGGTTTTGACACATGCTCAATAGTTATGCATTTAAAATTATTGATAGTCCCTAGTGAACAAGTTGAAAAGTGTTTGGAAATGGCATGTGATAGATCATTCTGTTTAATTATCCTAGGGTGTTCCATGATGTGTAACTTAATTAATCTTGTAGTAAGACCAACACACTGCTTCTTGCACCCACAGGACTGAAGGTAAACAACAAAATCAGTTTTGCATGCTATGAAATAATTAATTTAAAAAACCCTAGTTTTATTGTTGTTAAACTCACAAGTTTTCTGTATTAAGGGACAGACAATGTGGTTTCAACATTCAAACTATCCCTGCAGTGTATTGTGTCTAATTTGTCGCGTACTGAAAGTACTAGGTGACAGACTGTTTCCTAAAGTCTGAAACCTTTTGAAAATAAGTTTCGGATGTACTGATGCTATTTTTTGTAACACAGGATCAAGTGAAAGGACATTCCAATGTCTTTTAATGACAGATCTAATCGCTCCTGTTTGGTTAGTATACCGTGTGACAAAAACATGGATCTTGATTGCTGGAGTTTTGATTCTTTGATCTAGAAGTACTGTATGTGTTTTTACCTTATCAACACAAGTGTTGTTGGGGTAATTAAGTCATTTCTAGATTTGGCTAATGCAATATGGTAAGGCTCTCATTATAGTAAAATCATTATAGTCATAACCTCTATGGAGAAATCATTCAAACCGGTCACCTGATCTCTTTGTAAATTCATGTGTATCAGAACAGTTACGTCTGAGACATAGAAATTGGCCTTGGGGTTTACCCCAATATACTGTCTGTGATTGACTAATCCTTGCATGTAGAGTAGCAGGGCGGTGGGACAAAGATTTTCCAGCCACGATCCTGGCTTCTACTTGGGAGTAGGTGAACTCTGCTTATCACAGGACCCGGGTAGGTGAGCGGATTGATTACATTTATGTCTTGCCCCTGAAGATGTGTTCTCTTAATTTTATTATCCCTGCAACAAGCAAAACTATTAGTTTACATCAATTATAATGATGCACCCGTTCCTAGAGCATTGGGCAGTCTTTGGTTACACTCTTTGAGTGTATTCATGGTTGCATTATATGAACAGTGGTAATACATAAAAATTTACAGACATTTCATGGACAGTTACAGATAATATCTGATTATCAGCGCATGTAACTGTTACAGACAAGGTTAAGGTTAAAGGTTAAAATTGTGTTAGAAGACTTTACCCAACACCATGACACCTGCCTCCTTTTGGCTGTCTGCTTTTGGGGTGAGAAAATATTGGATGAAGGGGTTCTGGATGAATTCAGTTGGGCTTTGAAATTCGTTTGTCCAGAGTCATAAACTCTGCAAGGGGGGGAGCTCATGCAACACATAGCAGCAAGAAATCCCTGATGTTAACCCTTAGCACGCTGGTTCTGTGCAGAGGGGAGCAGCTCATGGGGAACCCTTTCAGATGTCCACCTACAGAGAGACACAAATGTCAGCTGAAGGGGTTCTGAATTAATTCAACTGGGCTTTGAAATTGTGTTAGGCATATCTCTCAGAAAAGTAGCTATGGAGGCCCCCTCACAAATTTCTGATGTAGGTGCTTGGATAAATTAATCTATGGCTGTTTTTTTGTATCTGCTTAAGAAAAAGATTTCAATGTTCGCAGTTAAGGAGCTCAAATACTGTATGACCCATCATTAGATTTGCAATGGTGCCTCTAATTAATATTATTCGATGAAGGTGAATATAAAGTAGCCCGTCTAAGCAGCTGTCTTCTGGCACGTAAACTTACAAGGGTCGATTGTAAATAGAAGACAGGACATTTTCCAGACATTTGGCCTTCTAAGATCAGGTAGGTTAGCTCTCTCCATGTAACCAGTTACCGTTATGGAGAGATCATTAAGATTCAAGGAAAGATGGGATCGACTACTTTAGATTGATGGATACTTCACATAACACCAGAACGCTGTAATATACAGTAGGGTTTGTTACATATACAGCTGGTGGTAACGCACAAATGCATTTAGGAGTTTCTACAGGGCAAAGCGATCAAGGATGTGCCAGTTAAACCAGGCTGTGCTGCAAAGCTGTGTAATACGGCAGCCATATGTTTACAGGGTTCAATGTTAAAATGGATTAGAAGCAAAAGGTGACAATGTGTGCTCATTTGTATGTTATTACCCATAATCCTTGACTGCAGTGGAAGCATTATTTTCTAAGCTATAATGGAGTTGCAGACCTGTTTGAGACATGCAAATGCCCCACAAATTGTATTTTTATTTACAGTACTGTACACTGTACAGTGGAGGGTTTTTATCACTTTTTTACCCACCATATCTTTTTTAATGTGTTCAGTCAGTCAGAGAGGGTAGTGTTTTTTTTTAAACTTTTTTTTATGCTGCTCGAGAAAATTAGAAATATTAAGACTGGTGTAGCACTGAAAGAATGTTGGCGTTCACATCATAACTACACACTTCAAGTTGGAAACATTGAAATCAATCATCACTATAATAAAATAAATAAAAGAGATATCTTGGCGCCAATCCTTTGACTGCAATGTGTTGTTGGCCGCTCTGGCAGTGAAGAGTTTAATAGATTATAAAGATACATATCTGCAGGTGTTGCTCTATTAAAATTGATATCAATAGTTTATTTTGTTTTATTCTCTAAAACATAATTATTAATTCCATGCACTTCCCTTTGGCATTTTGACAGTTCCTTGGGACTATTCATCAAAATGATCTGGGTGGATCTGGATTTTCACCAGATAATTTTATTTCTTCCCACAACTCTTCTTCCTGAAATGGTCAGTCTATTAAAAAGAACATCTTTAGTGCCATTAACAACAGATACAAGTTCCTTTAGTTGGAGTGTCAGCTTCTGGAATAATTTTGCACAGGGTATGTGGCAAGCCAAGGAAACATCTCTAAGTATAAATATACAATACTGGAGCTCAGAATTATTTTCAAGCCATTGATTTTTCTCCTAGTCTATAAGTGAAACCCCTCTGAAACCAATCCCACACTGCCACTTCTATGATTTAAATAGACTGTCAAAGTGGCAGGAACATTCCACAGGGAAGGTTTCAGGAGACGGGCAGAGAAAAATGTTCAGCAATGCACATTGCGGGTTCAGAAACCCTCAAGGTAAATTAAGTGAGCAGGTAGTGTGTGGTTCCAGGAGAATGGACTCCTGGTTTTGCTATATTGCAGCTCATTGTGAAGTACTGTAATTTGGGTATCTATCAACACTTCAATGCTAGGCACAATCCTGGAAGGACTCAAGGAAAGAAAAGTAATCTTGGATAAAAATGTCCCTTTATCTAGGACTTTATTTGCTATATTGTGACAGCCATTATCAGTCATTCATGTTAATGATCAATAATAGCTTTCACACTTTAGTGAATGAATGCCAGGGAGCTACAAAGATCAGTTCTTTTTTCTTATACAGGAACATTTAGTTCTGGGCTCCAAAAGCGTACTGTTGCTTTGGTGCATAGGGGACATAGGGTCACAAGCAATAGCTGCTTATATTTAAGACAGATACAGTATGTGACTCCAAGAACAGTGCAGTAGAGTTACTACAGGGCCAGTCACTGAACCTCTTTACCTCAGTATGTTCACACTTTTAAGAGTGAAACTTTTTAGCATGTGACTGCTGTCTGTAAAATATATTCATTCTCTTGTTATTTTACTGTACAGTATGTTTGGTATTTCAGTAGTTGCAATCAAATTACCATATCAATGATTTGATTTACTACATAAAGCACTATTCAAAATTGGAAATTGATTTAATAAATGAGCACAGAAATGCTAACCATTTTGTATCTTACACTACGTTAAAGCAGCATTTCCTCTTGCTCGGTTTTGTTTGATTAAATGCAGCAGTTCCTTATACTGTATTTATGGCAATGCAATTATTTAACCTGCTGATCAATCCGTTCTCCCGTGATCGATCGGCGAAGATCCTGCATCCCAGGGCACGCATAATGGATGTCTATTTCAAAAGAGGAAGTGATTTAGCGTAATACTTTAAAATCGTGAAATCATTAAAAAGGGCATAACGAGTGAAAAATGCCGTAATTATCATCTAAAATTACACAATTTATTAAAAAAACACATGTAGGATTTTGAATGAACTGTTTGTCACAGTGGACCCAGCTTATTTAGACTTTTAATTACCGGGATCATTGATTGAGCAAGCAGAGAGATACAAATAAATTGCGCTTTTTCACCTAATGAGCGCACACAACTATGTTACACAAAAATACAGTAAAAAGACACACTTACTTTGGAAACTGGGATAACAAATTAACTAATCTTTCCTAATTGCAAACACACAGCAAAATGTTCCAGGCTACGTCTCCTTCCTGTAGCCTCTTGCTGTTGAATCCTGGTCACTTATCCTCTGAGAAATTTAGACGATTTACTCAGAGCCTGAACGTCTCAAAAGGGGACTGGATCTCATGTGAATCACACAAGATGAACTGATGGACTCATGAAAAACTTAGATGGATCTCTTAGAACTGATGAATATTGAGCGGGGTTCAAATCTGTGATGGTGATAAAACTCCTCTTCACCCCCACCCCCTCCTTCTTGATGTTACAGCAGAGAACACCTTCCACCAGCTTATAATACCTTCAAAACCCTATCTGGGTAATGGGGAACCAATCTTGGCTTGGGAGCCAAATTCTGCCCTATTGCACGATTGCCAGTAGTCCTTGGCAACCGGGCAACAAGCTTCACCCACGTCCCCCCACTTAGCGGCCCTGGCCAAACTCCCTTTGCTCAGTGACAGAATATCTGGTTCTGGTCAAAGAAACCCCCCAGTTGCTGGCCAGCTGTTTAACCCCTTTGAAGCTCTAACATTTGTATACATCCTGGAGGGTATCTCCCCAGGGTCCCTTAGAAGCCAGGCCTTCGGTTATGCATACCTGCCCCCTGGATTGGTGGGTCATAAACTAGCAGGGTGAATCTTTTAACATATTTTGTCCCCTGCCTGTCATGTAAATCCCCCCACCTCACATAACTAAAGGTACCTACACAAGGGCCATGCCCATTTATGCATTTACACACATGGTACTATTAATAAAATCATAACAGTCTACATTCTCTCTCCTAATCGTTTGCATATCAAGCTTGTGGGATGGTTAACCCCCATTCTCTTTTATATGATTTTCCACCTGAACCCTATTTTAATCAAACCAACCTCCGTCTTATACCTGGCTGGAGTGCGGGGATATACATTAACCCCTTGTGCCCCATTTTTACCTTCTCCTGCTCTGTGCTGAAGCAGGGCGTCCCAGCACCTCTGGAAACAGTTAAACACAAAGAGCAATTGTCTCACATTATAAGCCTGGTTCTCCCTTCCCACGCCACACTGTTGCTTTAATATACCATCAGTATCTTTCATTATGTATAACATACATGAGGGTGAAAAATGATTAGATTTGATATTTTTAACATACAGGAACCAATTTGTAATCTATTATCCACATTAAAAATCTGTCACCTTTTGATATGGTTGCGATTAATTGACCCCTTACATGGTTTATTAAAGACGGTATTGAGGGAAGGTTTGACTTCCTTTCCTGTGATTGATGTAGCCAAACTTATTGCCCGTAGGGCCACAGGTAGAAAAGCAGAACAACGCTGCTTTGATGATTGTAAAAGCACCAACAGCCTGGGGGTCTGTTCTGCCGAATTGAACCCCCCCCCCCCCCCCCCCCCCCCCCCCCCACAGAGCGCTTTTCACAGGTATAGAAAGCTGTTGGATCCGAACCGCGGATTTCCTTGGCAGCAAGAACACAGAGGCTGGCTACATAGCTTTCTTTACGTTTACTTTCTGTGCTTTAACTGTAACAAGAGAGACACTGAATGCTGCTAGAGGAGTCACAATGATAAATAGACATTTGTGTATCGTACACCTCACAGACCATAATATGAATTACAGGTACTCCCTAAAGATCAAACTCGTACAACGTTGACTGCTATATTGTTAAATGTTTTTTCATCTGACCTTGAACTTATAACCAATAAGACTCCCTCTTTCTCCTACGTTGGTTGTCAGAAGAGTCCCTATCCAGTTGTCCACCCTGGTAAACACATACTGAGCCTTTTGTTATGAGTTAAGAGCATTACTGCTTTAAATACACATTTGAAACTATATGGACGTTTTGCAATTTATAAATACAGTACACAAATCCTGACTTCTTGAGAAATTGTGTAACATCTGGCCCAATGTTTAACCCAATAGACAGTGCTAGCTGGGGAAGTACAGCTTGAACTGAAGCAGTGATAATTACAGTGAAATACTATTGTTCTATTAGTGTGGTGGGATGGGGGGTTTATACAGTATATATATATATATATATAGCGCTGAAAGCGTATGCAGTGCTATACGTAGAATTATGCCGGTACAATCAGTCACTGCGCCATATAGCTTACAATCTCATTTTGGAGCCTAAGGCACACGGTGAGTGAGGGACTTGCCCAAAGTCACAATGAGAGTTCACACGAGGATTCAAACTGGATTCACCCACTTCAAAGGCAGTGACACTGATTCTATTATTTTATTATTTATTATTTATTATTATTATTATTATCTATTCTGATTATTGCATCTATTTTTAGCTTGTATTCTTTTAAGTATTTATCAATTCTGTTGTACCTATTTGAAAATATAAAAAAAAACGGAAAAACACCTTACTGTGTAACAGAATCGTTTCTATACAATACAAAATATAAACAAATGAATCATATTAATATCCACATTTAACTTGAAGTCTTGTAATATAAACGACTCTGTTTCCCTTTCCCTCCATCAAACTATGTGTACCACTGTCACTCTGAAAATTGTCCTGATGGAAAGAGTACCCTCCAGGGTTGTGTGTGCTCATCCATGTATTCATCTAGCATGCATGACCTACAAAAAAACAGCGTTTACTGCCTTCCTGTGCATTGACTGAAGTGTAATAAGTTGCACAAGGGAAGCCAGCGGATCACACAAAATTAATCCTCTTCCCTGCAAGGAAAAACAGAGACTCAAACATGTCCCTGTTTATTTATTTTTTTATTAAGTGTTTAAAGAAACAGCCTCACTTATAGCTACAAAAAATAATAATTTACAAATATTTTCAAATAACTTGATAATATAAATGGCTTTCGCAATAAGGGCTATTTTTTAATACAAATCATTAAAGATGAAAATTGTATGAAAAGTTCAAAATCTTTTGAATATTTCTAAAAAAAAATATATATATTTTTTCTTTGTTAAATATAGTGTTTAAATGTACTTTTCCCCCCCATGTTGCAAGATACTGTACCCACAAACATTTTCTGGAAAGCTTTGAATGACCACTCTATGGTGCAAGCAAATGAAAACAGACCACACAATTGAACCTGTTCACCTTGCATTGCTAAAACCTAAAGCATAATACTCAAAACGTAACGTCTCTTCAAGTGTTTTTATATTAAAATATAGTGAATACTTTGGGATATTGAGAACTTTCTCTGCAAAAGCTCAGCTTTTATTTTATTCAGCATCTCATACACTATCATAGAAGTACATATATTTCTTTACGTAAAGCCGATTGACGTTAAACTGAAAAATGAAACAATTCATTAGAATTCCTTCCAATTGTTTGTTTGAAAGCTTAGTCACAGTTGTGCAGAAGCCCTTGTGGCACAGTACATCACTTATCAGCTTTGCAAAAGCCACCATTTGTTTTTAAATGCATTTTGCTCATCTGTTACTGCAACAGCGTTTTATTTTTAGAATGTGAAATCAGGTTGTAATCCTTCTTGTAAAACATCTTTAGTATTTGTCTTCCTGATGTATTTAGAGTTTGTGGAAAGTAGGGTAATGACGTTTAAGCATAGAAAAGTGTTAGCGTTGCACGGCAGGGCGCGAGTGCAGGTTCAACGTAATTAGGGAACATTAAGGAACATTTCAGACTTCATGCAATGTTTTTTTTACAGACCGAATGAAAAAGGAATGAGTGAACTAAATGGGATGAAGAACATTAAGCGTGTGTAGTGTATGCTGAACTGTCTTGTTCCCACATTGGTGAACACTGTATTAGTTGTTACTAACTCCTCTTTTTTTTTTTTTTTAGTTACAATTTAAAGTTGGCTTTTTCTTAATAATTAATAACAATAATTAAAATATATATATTCTTAAGGGAAACATTTTTCTTGTTTAGGATTTATATTCACCATCCTCAACTGTGTTAAAATAGTTTTGATTTTAAAATGTAAGATTTTCTTTGCTCCATTTTGTTTCCCTGATCTGATTTTCAGGATGAAGCATATTAATTAGCACCCTGTATCTCCCTATTGCGATGTGCCAGAACTAGAGGCTGCAGAGAGCAAACAAACCAAGAATAAAACAAAAACGGAAACACTTTTTTTAACCCTGTCACTGCCAGATAGGACTGCAACACAATGTATTTTGCGTTGCAGTGAAACCTTTAGCTTTGATAAATCTGATGTACATTTTTGACCAGTTTTGCAACTGAGAGACTCTGGTGAATTAGAACTTTGTGGTCTATTCATCACAGTTGGAAAAAATACCAAAGTAGTTCACTTGAATGGCCATTAATTATTGACCATGACTATAATACCAAAAATAAACTCTTTAGAATGTCAATGATCAATTATCCACACAGCAGAACATATAAAAAAAAATCCTATGGAGGACAATCACATTATTTGCTTTCATAAATCCGGTTATTTCTTTGTGGACAGCTTTTTGCACCAGTTTTGAAGCCAGGAGATCACAATTAACGGCATCAAGAGAGCCTGAGGTCGTGTCTAAGTATTTATTATAACTTGGAACGATAGGATGTTGAGGAAATGTATCATTTTTAGTAGCTACATAAATAAAAATGTGTATTTCTGCGATTTAAGAATAAATATGCTGTAAATGCTAATTTATAAATAGATAGATTTTCGAATTTTGAAAATGAGTTTCACACAGTACAAAAATGTACAATTTTATTCTGATTTTGGTAAGAATCAAGAAAAATATATTTTTAATTTAGTCTTAATTTTCTACAGAAATGAAAATGCAACTGATAAAAACCATGGTTTTGTGTTTACATGTGCATACTGTTGTAACAATGTTAAAAGTCTATATGTTCTGTGGCGGGCCTGAGTCCTTCCCTTAGAATACCAAAATGGGACCCCTTGAATTAATCTAGATGAGACTTGTGTATATATTTACTGTGACCACTGGGCAACATTAACCCGGCAGCCCTTACCTCTTATAGAAAACAATATATATGCACCTCACAATAAACAATAAACAATAAAAATAAAGGACGTTGTTCTATTGTCCATTTTATCAGTCCTAGTGTTCGATGTAGAAGCCACTTAGGCCAATATGATTGCCAGCACACCGTTGCAGCTCTTATCTCACATATTGGTGTGTTGTCGCGTTGTCGGCCTGTTGACATTTGTGAGGTGTGTGGGTAATTTGTAAAGAATAAACATGTTGCAGGAAAAGTCCTCCCAGCTGTGCTTTATCCGGACGCTCTTTAACAGCTCAGCAAGTATCCAGATCTTTCTTTAAGTGTATGTATGTGTATTTATATAGCGCCATCAATGTACATAGCGCTTCACTGCAGAAATATACGTGACACTCATAAATAATAAATAATATAAATAACACATGAAGGGAAGAAGTGCTTCAGACATAAAAGTAACATTTAGGAAAAGGAGTCCCTGCTCTGAAGAGCTTACAATCTAATTTGTTGGTAGGAAGAACGTACAGAGACAGTAGGAGGGCGTTCTGGTAAGTGCATCTGCAAGGGGCCAAGGTTAATGTATGAGGTTTTAATTATCAGCCATGGAGCTACTCATATGCTTCCTTAAGCAGGTGTTTTTTAAGGTGGGTCTTAAATGTGGATAGAGAGGGTGCTAGTCGGATATTGAGGGGATGGGCATTCCAGAGGTGTGGGGCAGTCAGTGATAAGGTTTTAAGGCTAGAGAGGGCTTTAGATACAAAAAGGGTAGAGAGAAGACATCCTTGTGCCGAACGCAAGAGTCGAGATGGTGTATTGCGAGAAATTAGGGCTGAGATGTAAGGAGGAGCAGAAGAGTGTAAAGCTTTAAAAGTGAGGAGGACAATTGAGTGTGTGATATGAGATTTGATAGGAAGCCAGGGGAGGGATTTCAGCAGGGAAGACGCTGAGACAGATTTTGGAAAGAGTAGTGATTCTGGCAGCAGCATTCAGGATAGATTGTAGGGGAGACAGGTGAGGGGTAGGAAGGCCATACAGCAGGAGGTTACAGTAGTCGAGACGGGAGAGAATGAGGGTCTGTGTCAGAGTTTTTGCAGTCGAGCAACAGAGGAAATGGCATATCTTGGTAATATTGCAGAGGAAAAAAACGATAGTTTTTTGCTACCTTTTGAATGGGAGAAGAGAATGTGAGAGAGGAGTCGAGTGTGACCCCTAGTCAGCGTGCTTGGGTTACTGGGTGAATGATAGTACTTCCAACAGTAATGTGGAAGGAGGAAATAGGGCCAGGTTTGGGAGGATGTATGTGGAGCTCTGTTTTTGCCATGTTAAGTTTAAGTTGGCGGAGGGCCATCCAGGATGATATAGCAGAGAGATATTCAGAAACTTTAGTCTGAACAGTAAGGGGTAGAAAAGTAAATTTATGTGTCATCAGCATAGAGGTGATATTTGAACCCAAGAGATGGGATTAGGTCACCTAGAGCGAGTGTGTAAAGAGAAAAGGAAGGGGTCTCCAGGACAGAGTCCTGGGATACCCCATAGAGAGATATATAGAGGAGGAGGTGTTTGCAAAAGAGACACTGAAAGTACGATGGGAGAGGCAAGAGGAGATCCAGGATAGAGCTTTGTTACGAATGCCTAGAGTATGGAGAATGTGAAGGAGAAGAGGGTGGTCCACAGTATCAAATGCCGCAGAAAGGTTGAGTAATATGAGCAGTGTAATGACCTCTGTCTTTGGCAACATTGGAGGTCATTAGTTATTTTAATGAGGGCTGTTTCAGTGGAGTGAGCAGTGCGGAAGCCAGATTGGAGAGAATAGGAGAGAATAGGTGTTGAGAAAATGGAGCAAGCGAGACAATACAAGATGTTCAAGGAGTTTAGAGACAAAGGGCAGGAGGGAGACAGGTCGATAGTTAGAAAGACAGGTAGGGTCAAGCTTGCTGTTTTTGAGTAATGGTATGACTGTTGCATGTTTGAAGGAAGAGGGAAAAGGTACCAGAGTAAAGGGAGGGAGTAAAAATGTGTGTGAGTGTAGGGATTATAATAGGGGCAAGAGGTTTTAGTATATGGGAGGGAATGGGGTCAAGAGGGCAGGTGGTAGAGGGAGGAGAGGAGATCAGCAATGACACATCCTCCTCCGTGACAGCGGATAAAGAGTCAAGAACTGCAGGAGGAGAGTAAGGAAGAGGTGTAGGATGGGAGGAGGATACAGAGGGGATGGCCTGACGTATGGATTCCACCTTTTCCTTGAAATAGTCGGCAAAGTCCTGAGGTGAGATGGAGAAAGAAGAATAGGCAGCAGAGGGTGGTCTGAGTAGGGAGTCAAAGACAGAGAAGAGTCGGCATGGATTAGACTTGAAAGTGTTGATTAGTGAAGAAAAGTAGCTTTGTTTAGCCTTAGAAAGGGCAGACTTGAAAGAGGATAGCATAAATTAGTAGTGAAGGAAGTCTGCGAGAGTGTGAGATTTCCTCCAGAAGCGTTCAGAGGAACGAGTGCAGGAACGCAGCTTGCGAGTGTGGGAATTTAGCCAGGGTCTGGGGTTCAAAGGGTGAGAACGGCAGAGAGAAAGAGGGCATGTAGATCAAGATAGGAGGATAGGGCAGAGTTGTAGTTTCTGACTAGGTTGTCAGGGTCTGTAGCACAGCTGAGAGAGGAGAGGGAGGAGTGTAAAGTGGAATCAAAAGCTGGTAGGTTAATAGAGCGCAGGTCTCTGCAGAATCGAGGGGTAGGTGGAGGTGGAGAAGGGGAGAAGTGAGAGAGAGAAAATGAGATGAGGTGATGGTCAGAGAGAGGAAAGGGGGAAATGGAGAAATCGGAGAGATAATTTTTTTAGTGAAAACCAGGTCTAGGTAGTGGCCATCCTTGTGGGTGCTGGCTGCAGTCCACTGTTGAAGGCCAAAAGAAGAGCTTAGAGAGAGAAAGCGGGAAGCCAAGGAAGAGAGGGGTCATCGATATGGCAGTTGAAGTGCCCAATGAGAAGAACAGGAGTTTGAGGAGAGTAAAAAAGAGAGCCAGGATTCAAAGTGAGAGAGAAATACAGAAGGGAGATGAGTAGAGGTAGGTGGGCGATCGATGACCGCCACGTGGACAGGGAGAGGAGAGAAAAGCTTGACAGTGTGAGCCTCAAAGGAAGGAAAAGCAAGAGAGGGAGGAATAGGAAAGGTACGATAGCGGCAGATAGAGGAGAGCAGGAGCCCCACACCTCCACCCCTGCCATCAGTGCGCGGAGTGTGGGAGAAGGAAAGGCCACCATAGGAGAGGGCAGCTTCCAGAGCAGAGTCAGACTGAGTGCACCAAGTCTCAGTCCACGATTCAGGGCCAGTAGTCAGTTCAAGTCCACACTGCATTCTATTTAAAAAAATGCTACTTAAACTGTGGACTCTTCTCCTCATAACACACTTCTCTTTGTGGATTTGTGAGTAGGAGATGTGTTTCTGCTGCTGTCTCTCACTTTATCTGTCATTGGCTAGCAGTCTCCTACACGCCTCCTCTTTCACCATCAGTGACCTGTTAACTGAAGTTCCTTAACTATGTTTAACAAAATCTAAATATAGTGTTGGGTAATAATATAAAAGAATGTCCCAAATTGTAAGTGTTTTGGATTAGACATATGAGCCGGTATTTGAATTTAATATGATGTGGTTGGCAGAGCTACAGCAAATTTAGAAAATAAAATAATTTGTCTCCTTTTCAAAGTAATGTATTTGTACTTGATTTTTCCAACATAGAAAGCCAATATCCTGCCCAAGTCGAATTTAACTAATGAAGCAAGGTTTGTTGCTTGAGGTGGTTTTTGTACTTTCTTATTATGGACGATATTCTGCATGCTCTGTTTAGTGCTGTGGCAGATAAACAATGTCTAAAAGAGATTTCTTTTTAAATTCATTTTCTTTGCATTCGTTTTTATGGGAAGAGATGCATCAACTCATAGAAATCAAAAGTATTTTGTAAGCTAGAAGTAAAGGAAATATATTATGCACCACTGAACCATTCCATTATATCTTTCTCTCAAAATTGTATCCTTACCAGAACTAATTGCATCAGTAGCAATCAGACCATTTTAAAAGCGGTTAAACCATACTAGGCACTAAATTATTCACAACTGTCACATGTATTTAGGAAAATGTTTAATTTTTAACTGAAGTGCTCAGAAATGTCTCTTTTTCATGTCTAGTCACAAAAAATGTCCAAGAACTCGCAAGGAGCTTTGCACTATAATTGAGGAATCACCTTATCCATTATCCTTGCTCTTGTTCTTCTGTGAGCAATGCTAAACGTGCTCAAACCATTCATTACAAAATTGTACTGACCTGGCCTGAGGGCAGCTTTTTATTTTGCCACTGCTCTGCCATTTCCTACACAGCAAAAATAAATAAAAATAAGCTACTATGGATAACAAATAAGGATGGCGCTCTTATGGAACTGTGCCAAAGCAGCATGGATGTTGGTGATCTTAATCATTGAGGAAAGCATGCACACAGCCCAATAAAGGAGTGAGAAAAGATATGCAAAAGATAAAAATACCTCAGGGTTTCCTTTTGTAGTTCTTTTGAACGTCAACTTGTGTTTGATGTTCTTTTATGTGACCCTCTTTACAAATAAAGCCCCTCCAGCACTCATTGGTTTAACATTTGTAGAGGTTGCAGGACTTACCTGTTACTGCTAACATACAAATGTTTTTCTCGAAGGCAATATTTAATATTTATTTAAAGGATTGAGTAATATGTATTTAAAAGCATTAGTGTCATTTTTTTGTATTGTGTTCCCATTTACGCAGAAGCTATATACATTGCAAAATAGTAGATTTCTCTTTGTAGTCTTACTATCATGGCTTTATATCTACAGTAGTTACGTCTAACACTGCTGTCACTTGAGGTATAAATATAACTGTTGCAGTTTATATTGTTCATATGCTTTAACATCAATGGCTTGTGTTTCTATTAATTAAGTTATTCCGAAAAACTTATGTTTATGGAAGACTGGTGTAGACAAATAATTGGACCAAATAAAGTTTTGACTTAAAATACAACTACAAATATAGCTAGACTTACTGTTTTCAGTACTGGGGCATGCCGGAGGATTATCTCTGCGGGGGATCATATCTGGAAGCATGGATGCAGCACGACCGCGGCAGCACTACCTCTGGAGCTGCGGCTTTAAGTTTTTTTCTGCCGCGGCACTAGAGACAGTAATTCTTGATACATCTGTATAAAAGATAAACAGCAATTTTACATAAGTCTTGGTAAGGGAGAAGGAGCGGCTCAGTGAGTAACGACACTGACTGGCACTGAGTTTGAAGCAGGGGAGCCTGGTTCAATTCCCATTGTCGGCTCCTTGTGACCTTGGGCACTTTATCTCCCTGTGCCTCAGGCACCAAAACATAGATTTTAAGCTCTACAGGGCAGGGACCTGTGCTTGCAAAATATCTCTGTAAAGCGCTATGTAAAACTAGCAGCGCTATACAAGAACATGCTATTATTATTATCACACTTACAAGACCATTAAAACTAAAAGATACAAGCTCCTCTGCTGTCATAAATAAAGTAATATGTATTGCTTTTGTATTACCAAACCACAAACTGCTGTTCTGGCATCAATTTATCACCAACCAAGAAAAGAAAAAGAAAGAGCCCTTTTTCAATTGGGGAAATTGATAGCAAAATAGACATGGAATTTGTTTCTATTCCAATGTTCCACAATACAGGCATCCCACGATCACGATATAGGTGTGAGTGGAGTTTAGATGAGCGCATGCAGGAGGAAAAAACAAGACCGCATACAATGTATAATAAGTGTATACAAGGTGTCACCTTGTAGTACTGTGAAGGATGGGGATAATAAAACTATGTGTACTCACACGGGCATGTGTGAGCGAAATCCCTCAACGTTGTCTGTGGATATTATCCTTCTGGACACTAGGTGTGCTCATCTGCTGGAGTAAGCCTGATATGGTGGACTCGTGAACAGAAGAAAGGCACAGAATAGCCCCAAGTCAGCAAAATGATACAGGTTATTGCCAGGGATGATAAGTTGTAAAATTAAAAAAATAAAAATAATGCACTCACACGGGCATGTGTGAGTGAGGTCACTTAGGGTGGTCCTTTGTGCTGGTCCTGATGCTTTTGGTAATCATATGCTGGTTCTAAGCAACTAATGTATGCTCATGTGAGCCGTTTAGAGACAGGGAGAAAGCACAGAGGTCGTGAGTGAGTGATGTGGTGATGGGAATGGGAAAGGGGGAGGGGGACGGGGAATGTGAACACACTGATGATGACAGTGGAATAAGTGGAGTACTAAAATACACTCACATGGGCTAGTGTGGGTGAAGACACATCAAGTAGTGCTTGTGGCAGGCTTTCATCCGTTGGTTACGTGTCCGCATCTGCAGTACAATGACTGGTGGTGTCTCGCGGTGAAAACCCAGGGAGGATGACAGCCATGCAATACAGATGATTAAAATACAATTTATTACACAAATGGAAATAAAACTCTGAAACTTACATATAAAATAATAAAGGTGGTCTCCGTAGCTACAGTAGATACACAGTTCTAGTCGCAGTTAGTCCCTTTCTCCGCGTCCGGATAACAGGGCTGGGTCCCGGATACTGGAACAGACTACGGAGGCTGTAGAGGATCGCAAAGCCTCCACGCTATGCCCGGAACAACGCGTTTTGGAAATTCAATTCCTTCAGGTTTGAACCTACAAGCGAGCTTCATTTATATTCATCTACAAGCTTACTCCAGCAGATGAGCACACCTAGTGACCAGAAGGATAATATCCAAAGACAACGCTAAGGGATTTCGCTCACACATGCCCGAATGAGTACACATAGTTTTATTATCCCCCATCCTTCACAATACTACAAGCTGACACCTTGTATACCCTCATTATACATTGTATGTTCTCTTGTTTTTTCCTCCTGCATGCGCTCATCTAAACTCCACTCACACACTTCAACCAAGGATCAGGGGACAATCCTACTGATTGAGCAGCAGCACTACCAGGGCTAATATTATATTTTTTATTTCATTCATTTATTTGCTATTTTGAGCCACCACCCCCTCTTCAGGGGCCTGCATCCTATCCAGCTATTTTGAGGGAGCGCCATTGTTACCCATTTCCGTTTATCCCACGATATACGTCAACCCAATATATGGAATTTCCCTGTAACGTAACTTTTACATTAGGGCCTGATTTCAATATACGTCACGCTACATTAGCTTTTACAGAATTTTCCTGCACTCTTCATTGCACTGTGTTAATCACGTGTTGTGTTGAACACACCTGGTACACACGCTGGATTTCACCTTTTCTCAAAGTTCAAATCTTAAATAAAAGTAAGTGAAGATGTCTGGAAAGAGGACAGTAGGCGAAAGTGATATCAGAAGTGCAAAAAGAGACCGTAAATCAATTACCTTGATGCGAAATTAGAAGTGTGGTTTGGAGAAGGGGAAAAATGTAGCCAAATCACTAAAGCAATAGGGCTGCTACCGTTATATTGGGAACAATCCGTTACAATAAAGAAAAAACAAAAACAAGTGCTCAAGCAGCTACACCTTTAAGTGCTACTAAGTGGTCTCACATTAGAAGTGATGTGATGGAAAATATGAAAGACGTTTAAGTGTATGGATCAAAGATCAAAACCAGCATAATATGCTGATAACCACCATGATTATTCAGGAGAAAGCAACAAGTTTGTTTGATAATTTAACATGTAATTGTGGTGAAAGCTCCGAAATGGACATTTTTGGTGCTAGTAAAGGAGGTTGTGAGAGATTTAAAAGGTGTTACAGTCTGCATAACATTAAGATGACTGGTGAAACTGCCAGTGCTGACACACACGCTGCTTGTAAATATCAGGAAGTGCTAAAAAAAAAAAAATTGAAGAAAGGAGTACATATCTCAACAAGTTTTCAATGCCACCGGGATTGGACTTATTTTTGTAAGTTTCATGCTTGACGGGACATTTATTTCTAAGGAAGAGAAGGCTGCGCAAGAGTTTAACGCAGCTGAAGATCGCTTGACGTGTCTTCTGGGAGGCAATGCTGTGGGTGACTTTAAATTGAATCCCTTACTGGTGTACCATTCTGCAAACCCCAGGGCTATGAATGGCGACTCCTAGCCTAATCTACCTGTGATTTGGTGATTGAACAAGAAAGCTTAGGCGACTACTGTATGACTATTGTTTAGGAATAGTTCACTACTTTTTTTTTTGCCCTGCTGTTGAAAGGTACTGTGGGGATACAGAAAGAAAATGGGGGAGCACAGGTTGAGGGGTAGATAGAATATAGCAGACTTGATGCAGGTGTACTAATCCCTTACACAGTAGACGTAGGGATGTGGTGGTGTATAATATAATACACACTTACACGGCCTTGTGCAAATTCAAAGAAACCTTGATGCGACAGCATTTGCACAAGGCCGTGTAAGTGTTTATTATATTATACACCACCACATCCCTACGTCTACTGTGTATGGGATTAGTACACCTTAATCAAGTCTGCTATATTCTATCTACCCCTCAACCTGTGCTCCCCCATTTTCTTTCTGTATCCCTATACCACTAAGGATCCTGGATAGATCCTTTTGGTGTTTCTTAGAGTCACAGGAAGAGACAAAGAAGCGGAGGGAGACCTTATGAACTTCTAAGGTCGAAATTTTATCTGTTTATATTTCTCCATCAATATCATATTTAGAGGTAGCGCCCGGGTTTCTCCTTCTACCGTTGAAAGGTACTGTGCCAGAAATAATCTCGCCAACAAGGTATTACCCTCATTATTAAGGAGTGGTCGTCACCTTCAAGGCTTTTTACCGGAGGAGAGCATTTTGCCAACTCACACAAGGAACTGAAGGGGAGGGTAAGTCTACAATTAGAAGTTCTGGGGAAATGACAACATTATGAATGGCGTGGACAACATCTCTGAGTCGTGGAACTAAAAAACTCCACTTTGAATGGTGTGGGGAAGAAGTGTGTCCACAATTTTAATGTTTTTCCGAAGCAGAAACCATTCCACAAATTCAACACAACATTATGAACATTGCAAATGATGTGGCTTTGAAGACATTATAGAAAGTGATGTGGTGGACTTGCTACGGTAACATGGGAAGACCTGTCAAATGAGGAACTGATGCACCTGGAGCAAGAGGGAGCTGCAGGAGAGGAGGAGGAGAGTGAAGAAGCTTCACCCACCCCACATCAGTTGACTACTGTACAAAGCAAGTTTCTGAAGCCTTGAGTCAGGTTTAAAAATCCTTACTGATACTGTAATTATCCCAATTGTTAATATAGCCTTAATGTTTCAAGATGAGTTAATGATATGCTAAACTACTACTTGTACAAGCTATACAAGGAAAAGAAGATGCGTTCAAAGCAGCTATCTTTGGATGCATTTTTTGCAAAAGGTCCGTTAATTGGCAAAGTAACCAAGACGAAGAGTGCTCTTTCGTTGGTTACAGAGCCTGAAGTAGAAGAAGATTCACAGGGGGAAGCAGAGGATGATTCACGATCTTACTGCCTCTCACTCCCAGTAACCCCCTCAATCAGCACATCTCACTATACAGTAACTCACACCGCAATCAGCACATCTTACTACAACTCACACCAAATCAGTACATCTCACTGCACATCACATCGCAATCAGCAAAGTTTCTGATAAGTGTACTTTTTTTTACTTATTTGGAGTACAGTACAGTATTATAGTTTATTCAGTATGTTACAGTATCATACAATTATCTTTACCATTAAATGTGCTTAAAAAGGGGTTACTGCATTCCTAAGTGTGATTTTATTACGTTTTAAGATGTCTTGGGGACAAATTTTTTTCCGGAGGAACGCATCTCCAATTATATTATGAACGTTAATGGGAAAATAGGGTTCAATTTATGGAATTTCGGTTTTTGTACAAGTTCTGAGTTTGGCACTATCCTATGTGTTTACCAGGTTTACCAGCATTGTATGATAAAGTTATTGAGAAAAATACAGTCTTCCTAGCAGTAGACAGTTTGTATTTATTTTTTTAGCAAAGTTTCTTACAATATAGTAGTAATGTTGTATTGAAATGTGTTTCTATTTATTTCTACTTATAACAGTTGAAGTATATTAAAATACAGACAGAGTTCATTTATAAATATTAGTTTCAAGGACATATTCAATATATATCTAATCGGCACTGATCATACTCCCGCTTCGGAACATAGGCATTTAGGGGCCTAGCCATAAAAAAATGGTATGCAGTTTCATGTGGTAAAAATAGGGCGTTTTCACCATATGTTTTTTTAAAACACATAATTGTTCTTAAACTGTAGTGTTACTGAAGTTCCATAATTATGTCTAGCAAAAGAAAAAATAGAGTTCTCCAGTAAGAATATAAAAGAATGTAAATAATTTGGATAACAAAGAGGATTTGGATGCGATATTATTCTTTTTTATTTGTGAAGCGCCAACATATTCTGTAGCGTGGTACAATGGGGTAAAGAGTATATATATTACATAAAGAGTTACACACAATTCAGGAAAAACAGATGCAGAGAGTTAGTGAGGGCCCTTCTCATGAGAGCTTACAATCTAGAGGGAATGAGGGACGATGTTTAAACCAGAAGGTAAGTTGGCTGCTTATTGCAGGATAAGGTGTGGCTCAGGTTGGAGTATGGTCCTATCTGGGGTCGGATGTTTCATAGGTTGGAGATTGGTCCAGCCACACAGCTGGTCCCAATGGAGGTGGAGGGGAGTTGGATGTGGGGAAACTAGTATGCCAACTGCTCCGCCCTGTCTGTTCCCTGTTCCCTGCTCCGGGAGTGGGGCGCAGGGAGAGAGACTACCCTGGGAGAGTGCAGCAGGAGAGGCGGTGTCTGAGTGGGTTAGCAAGGTTTCTGTTGTAACTAGGTTGAGAGAGTTGGAAATTTACAGGTCATATATTGCATTGAGTTTGTTGCAGACAAATCGTGTGTTTCATAGGGTGCAGGAAAAGAGAAGGGTGAGGTGTAATGGGGATGAGGTTGGAGTGATCAGCAGTGCATGGTGAGAAGACTTTGGGGCATGGTATCAGCCTTTATGGCAATTTGAGCAGCATGAGAAATTGCTGTTCACAGTGCTACAGAAATTTAGCAAAATTAAACAATTGATCTCCCCGTCAAACCAATGCATTTGTTTTAATGCTCACAGATCCTCACTGCCTGGAGGATGCGAAATCTCTGTGCGAAATGCAATATCGCTGCTTAATGAATAGCATGTAAATATCTAATTTTGCAATATTTCCTCATTTGCATACAGTCTGTGCTTGGTGGCAGGGCTTGGTGGTATCCTCTCATGGAATATTAGTTATGGAATTCAGGTTGACCCACTTGGCTGCTGGCCAGTGTACAAGTTAATCTGGAACTCTACATATACGTGGAACTGTCAAGGTCCTCTTAATTTATGTATAAAATTGTGAATAAAATGCTGTGGCCATTTTTACCCACGGTTGCTTTTTGGTGTTTTGTGTGTAGGAGTGGAACATGGGGAGGTGTGTAGGGTGGTATAGCCACAAGGCAAAGGCAAAGGGGAGATTGAGGATTCCACCAGTCATGTATTTTAAATACATTTTCTATTGATTCTATTGATTCAGATTTTCAGTATTGCACTGATATTGTTGCAAAACGTAAGGAGATTACCTTTGCATACTCGCAGGATATCTCAACAACTTAGTTTGTGGTGTCCTTCTGGTTCCCTGTGCTAGTCCATCGTGGTCACCCAATCGAGCGACCACCTAGTCAGCATACATGGTAAATGAAAAATGACTGCAAACAAGGGATTTAACCACTTCAGCGATGTCTTACCACAATTTATTCAGTCCTCCATGTGGAGACAGAAGACAAGTGTGTCGGGAGGGACAGCACAACCCCACCCGTTTTTACACCTGACAAAGGGTCGATTTGTCTCCCCCTGAAACGTTGTTGCTGTCTATTGTCTCTGCATGGATGACTGAATAAATTACAATAAGATATCCCTTATTTGCAGTCATTTTTCATTTATCCTGATATTGTTAACTTTAAAATGTATTATAAATACGTACAAAGTGAACTCTTTCCCCCTTTAAATTGCATAATGAAAGATGAATTGTAAAAGGATTTTAGTGACAAGAATCTCTGGAGATAAATTGATCACTGCATCTAAAGCTTCTTAAGCACTGCAGTACAGGCATACCCCGGTTTAAGGACACTCACTTTAAGTACACTCGCGAGTAAGTACATATCGCTCAATAGGAAAACGCCAGCTCACGCATGCGCCTGTCAGCACGTCCTGAACAGCAATACCGACTCCCTACCTGTACCAAAGCTGTGAGCAAGCGGGGAGACTATAGAGCCTGTTACAAATGCGTTATTTACATCAGTTATGCACGTATATGACGATTGCCGTACAGTACATGCATCGATAAGTGGGGAAAAGGTAGTGCTTCACTTTAAGTACATTTTCGCTTTACATACATGCTCCGGTCCCATTGCGTACGTTAATGCGGGGTATGCCTGTATTATCTCAGGTTCTCTGGTATACAGTATCCACATAATACAGCTGAAACTTCTGTACGTACTCAACTATATTATCCGAAGACGTTGCCAGAAGCTTTTTCTGTAAATATCATACTGATTTTGTTTATGGATCAATTGATGCTATTACCACATGCATTTTATTGCAGAAGACATTGTAAGAATGTCATCTCTTACTTCAATACTTGATGCAGATTTAAAGACACTAAATTTCCTGATTCTGTAACCACAAGGATAGTTCAGTTCACCATCCATGGGTTTCAATGGTTTAAAAAATCATATAGAATAGTAATATGAAAGCAATAATATGCATCACAGTGGAAATGAAAAGACAAGGGCAATTGAAAAATGAAAGAGTTTTCTGGGGAATCTATTAAGAGACTTTGAACTGACATTGGAAGAAAAAAAACAGATGGTAGATAGATACAGTTGAAATGTCTCATTTATTAAAGCATTCTCTGCAGATAGCCCAGACTTACATAAGTGAGTGATTGTCTGTTTCTGCCGCTGCAAAATATAAATGGCACTCAATATAAGATGCCCTTATTTTGTTAAAGTATCTCAGGTATGTATTGACACAAATATTTATCAACAAAGCCTCTAAGATAATTAGCATAATTGATGTTCTGTCAAGCGAAAGAACAATACTTTGTCAGCGCAAAACCAGGACACTTATATTTTTTAGCGGATAACAATTGACACTTTTGTTTTTCTTACAAAGAAAATCATACTGCATATGTAGTCTTTTAATAGGGTAAGGTGAAACATTAGACTACAGAGTTCAACGTCCTTTTTGCATTGTCACAGTTTGTTCAGCAGGAGCTTGCATGAATGGAGCCCACAATATAAGTGGAAGGCACCATGGGAAATATTTTTGTTCTCACTGATTTTAAAATATAACATTTACTGTATGCAAATAATTTTATAGCAAATTCAACAAATTTGTATTTCCGACCTACCTCTAAAACTGACAGGTATGACAGGTCTACAATATTTGCTTACTTTTTCCATTTTTCAAAAAGAAAACCTCCGTGAAATGCCTAAGGCTGCGTCCATAGATAGGCAGTCCGCGCGGACACCTAAAGGCAGTGATCGCGTCTATACGGCGTGCAGGCGCGCAGAAGGGGGCAAGGGCGCGCGATGTGCGAGAAATCAGTTAAAACTGATTTCTCGCGCGATAGGGCGGTCACGTGAGCGGATCGCCCAATGAGGGCGAACCAGCTCCGTGACGTCACTGGCACGCCCATAGACACGCCCCCGGACGGCGCGCGTACTAAGGCCAGGGAAAGCACCCGCTTTCCCTCAGCCTCCTCACGGCTGCAGTGTCTATGGACGCAGCCTAACCCTTCTCCACTTAGAACAATAGTGACATTTTAACAAGTTATTCATACTTCGGAGTGCAATATCATAGCAATCTCATATGTAAATGTTTGTGTGTATGTGTGTATGAGTTTGTACTTGTGAGCAGAAATGGATATATCATGTGAAATCTTTTGTGTAGTAGTACAGATGTACATGTGGATACAGATGTAGCAAAACTTACTGTCCCCGTGACAGCGGGAAACTACGTGTAAATCCCCAGAATTTATTTGCATTTTGCGGCGGCTGTTGTACTCTCCAGTAATGATAGGTGGCGCTAGTCTGCTACTTTGTGCCTAACTTAATGCAACGTAACCCATCACTTATTCTCGTTCAATTCATATGATATGATATCCCATTCATTTCAATGTAACTTACCACTTATTCCCATAAAAACCTCTGGTGGCTAAAACATATTTTTTAAAGTATTAATTTTTTTTATCAGAGTACAGTAAATTACAATTTAGAGATAAATAATAAAAAAAAGTCAAAGGACCAAATCTAGGGCTGCAAAAGACAATCCCAACAGTTGATTTGGGGCACTGTTTGTTTATATCAAAAACACAACAATAATGTTCAATCCTTTGTTTCTTAAATAGAAAGGTACTCTTGTCAGCTCCACTTATAAATTGTGTAAATGATCAGTCTTGGGGTTTACAGTATATACATGTAGAAAAAGATGGTGCCTGGCTGGTTCTGCTCTGTTACAGAGCTTTCACAAATCAGCTGTAAGTGTTCACATGGAATGGCACCTACCTGATGTTAACTTTGTAAATCAATAACTGTAGACTTGCTTCTCCCCTATATCCTAGGCTGTATCCTCAATAACAGCAAAGTGAAGACTGATGGTTGTGAAAGGGTTCATAAGTTCAATCCTGGTCCCGTGGGTTGCTACAGGGCACTGTTTGGTGTGCTGTTCGCTGGGTAGATAGTACAAAGTGAAATAAGCGCGACGCACCACCGGAACGAAAAATAAATGAACGGGAGAGAGGGTAACTACAACATTTGCTTTTAATTACTCATATGATCAAGTGTCCGGCAACAAAACGGAGCCGACATGTTTCGTGCTGGTGCACTTTATCAAGGCTTCTTGAATTAACCTCCCCACAATGTAAATTTAAATACCCCAGGTTCGCGGGGTATTAATTAAAAATTCCAGGTTCGCGAGGTATTTCAGTTTACATTGTGGGGAGGTTTATTCAAGAAGCTATGAAACATTCAGGCGTGAAGAGGTTTACGCAGTCTTACTAATTTGGGGTCTCTTAGGCCAAAATTGTATGTAACGCTATGCAGTGTATAAGTATTTTATTTATTTATTTATTTATTTATAAAATATTTTACCAGGAAGTAATACATTGAGAGTTACCTCTCGTTTTCAAGTATGTCCTGGGCACAGAGTAAAACAAATAATACATGGTTACAAGTACAGTTACATAAATGAACAGGGTATACATTATATACAAGACATTGCGTGCACAGTTAAAGAAAATATATATTATGAGCGTATGAAACAGTTACAGACCAGGTTAAAATGTGAGACAGCCTTAGATTTGAAAGAATTTAGACTGGTGGTGGATGTGAGAGTCTCTGGTAGGTTGTTCCAGTTTTGGGGTGCACGGTAGGAGAAGGAGGAACGTCCGGATACTTTGTTGAGCCTTGGGACCATGAACAGTCTTTTGGAGTCTGATCTCAGGTGATAAGTGCTGCAAGTGGTAGGGGTGAGGAGCTTGTTCAGGTAGCCGGGTAGCTTGCCCATGAAGAATTTAAAGGCAAGACAGGAAAGGTGAACTTTGCGCCTAGACTCTAGTGTTGATCAATCTAGTTCTTTGAGCATTTCGCAGTGATGTGTCTTGTAGTTGCATTGGAGAACAAAACGACAAATTGAATTGTAGAGGGTGTCAAGTTTGCTAAGGTGGGTTTGAGGTGCCGAGCCATATACTATGTCTCCATAGTCAATAATTGGCATTAGCATCTGCTGTGTGATACGCTTTCTGACCAGGAGACTTAGGGAGGATTTGTTCCTGTAAAGTACCTCTAGTTTGGCATAGATCTTGGTTTTCAGGGTATCAATGTGCATCCCGAATGTTAAGTGGGAGTCAAACCATAAGCCCAGGTATTTAAAACTAGTGACAGGTGTTAGGGTGGTGTTAGCGTTGGTTCTAATCTGGAGCTCAGTCACTGGAAGCTTTACAAATTTAGTCTTGGTCCCAAATACCATTGTTACAGTCTTGTCAGTGTTTAAAAACAGTTTGTTTTGAGAAATCCAGTTTTCGAGTCTCAAAAAGTCAGACTGAAGTATGTGTTGAAGGTCAGAGAGGCTATGGCTGTGTGCATATAGGATTGTGTCATCTGCATACATGTGTATTGAGGCTTCCTTTCAAGCTGTGGGAAGATCATTAATGAACACTGAGAATAGTAGGGGCTCCAGAACAGAGCCTTGCGGGACACCACAGGTGATATCCAGGGGGTTGGAGTTAGAGCCTGAGATGGACACATGTTGGGATCTTCCTGATAGGTAGGACTGAAACCAGTTTAAAGCATGCTTCCCTATTCCAGAGCTCTGGAGTTTGTTAAGCAGGATAGCATGATCAACTGTGTCAAAAGCCTTTGCAAAATCTAGGAATACTGCACCAGTGAGTTGTCCCCGTTCCATTCTACACTGGATTTCATTGCAAACTTTTAGCAGGGTAGTTACGGTGGAGTGTTTGGGACGAAAGCCAGATTGGAATTGGCTAGGAAAATTTGTTTTGGTATAGAAATCGCTTAGTTGGGAGTGGACACATTTTTCCATGACTTTGGATAGAATTGGGAGAAGTGAGATTGGCCTGTAGTTTTAGACAGTGTTTTTGTCCCCACTTTTGAAGATTGGGACAACTCTGGCAGTTTTCCAGGTCTTAGGGATATAGCCTGCAGACAGGATAGAGTTGACTATGGAAGCAATTGGTTTGGCAATGGCTGGGGCACCAAGTCGTAGGAACCTAGATTGTAGTAAGTCAGGTCCACATTGGCTGCTTAGTTTTAGTTTGAGGAGCGCTTGTATAATCTCCTCTTCAGATACTGGGCCAAATTGAAAATTGTGGGCAGTGTTGGGAGGGGGTGGAATTATAGGGGTACTCCTAGGATGAGATTCAGGTTTGTGGTTTGGGCTGCGTTTCGCTAATAAGTTAGTGGCACACCCCCCAAAGTAATCATTGAATGCATTTGCAATGTCAGTGGGGTTTGTCAGAGTAATATCCCCCTTAGTGATATTACTTGGTTGTTGATGGTTAGGAGGCTGGAATATATTGTTGATAACCTTCCAGAAATTAGCTGGGTTTGATGTATTCTGGAGGAGATTGTCAGAGTAATATTGTGCTTTTGCATGCCTTGTTTGCCTTGTGCACACGTTCCGCAGGCATCTGTAGTGATTGAGATCCTTGGTAGTGCCAGTTACTTTGTAGCTTTTCCACAAGGCATCCCTGAACTGGTAGAGTGCTATAAGGTCAGGTGTAACCCATGGAAGGTGGGCCCCCCGTACCCTTATTTTGCGTAGTGGAGCATGGTATCGCAGAGTTTTAAGAGCTCAGATTGGAAATAGTCGAGCGCAGAATCGGGGTCGGGAATTAAATCGATTCTGTGCCATGGGCAGTTGGTAAGGTCATCCAGAAACTGTTGTGGCTTAAAGTTTTTAAATGTTCTAGTGAGGAGAACTTTAGGGCTTGAATGTGGCGGTTTAATTTTCCTTACACAGTACACTATTGCATGGTCACTGAAAATATCAGGAAGGATGCCAGAGGATTGGATTCTGCTGGGGTTTGAGGAGAGAATCCAGTCTAGCAAGGAATGGTTATGCCATTTCAGGTTTATCCGTGTGGGTTGGGAAATGAGTTGCGATAGGTTAAGTGACTTGAGTTGTATCTGGATTTTGTGGTTTTTAGGGTCAAGCCAATTGAAGTTGAAATCCCCAAGAACTAGCAGCTCACTCTTCTCCTTCAGAGAGGAAATGGAGCCAAGAAATTGGGTGATATCAGTCAGGGATTGTAGAGGGGCTTGAGGGAGGCGGTAGATGCCAGCAAGCAAGATTTGCTTAGAAAAGGGGAGGCAGATTTTGCCAACTAGAATTTCAAAAGAGGGTGGGCTTGGTGGGCAATTTAGCAGTGCAAATTGTAATGTGTCTGCAATATAAAATAACACCCCTCCTCCTCTCTTTGACCTATCTATTTAGCATCAATGTACTCCGAAGATCCAGAGCAATACTATTTTGTATTTACTATATGTCCAAAATTACTCTGAGTAGGTTTGAGAAATTTTGATGCAAAGTTTGGAGTTAGGGGTCTTGATATTTTTCTCATAAATTTACAAGTTTAACAAAGATTTGTGGCCTGAGCTTGTTGTAGAAAAATGCTTGAATTCCTTGGAATATACTTTCAGAAAATATATACTTTTGCAAGGGTATTTTTCTCCTAGAGGTAGATTTGCCTTTTTAATGATGATGTACATCTTTTAAATTTAGGACTGAATATTTCAGATTTGAACAGCCTTGCAAATTTGAGGTCTGTATATTACAAGAAAAAAATATACAGACCTATACATATCTAGTATCAGTGTAATCAGGTTACAAAGGAAAATAATATTCAGTATTCATTTTAATGAAATTAAGTAATTGATTAGAGATACAGTGTCTGGGCCAATATTAACAAAAGTAGATTTCCCCCATATATATGACATCATGGTCACATGTTATGCAATGCACCTAGAAAGTACAAAAGTATTAGATAAACTTCACAACCGTGCATCTAGATTTATAAGCATATGGCAATGAACGTTGCTGTTTGTTTTAAATGACTGTATTGATGAATGTATACACACAAAGCTTTCAAGTGTCCAATTGTTTGAAAAATTTTCCGACAGAGAGAGACAGAGAGAGAGAGAGGGGAGAGAGAGAGAGAGAGGGGAGAGAGAGGGGAGAGAGACAGAGAGAGAGAGGGGGGAGAGACAGAGAGAGAGAGGGAGGGGAGAGAGAGAGAGGGGAGAGAGACAGAGAGAGGGGAGAGAGACAGAGAGAGGGGAGAGAGACAGAGAGAGGGGAGAGAGAGAGAGAGAGAGAGAGAGAGAGAGAGAGAGAGAGAGAGAGAGAGAGAGAGAGAGAGACAGACAGACAGACAGACAGAGAGGGGAGAGAGACTAAGAGACAGAGAGGGGAGAGAGACTAAGAGAGAGAGAGGGGAGAGAGACTAAGAGAGAGAGAGGGGAGAGAGACAGAGAGAGGGGAGAGAGAGAGAGAGAGGGGAGAGAGACAGAGAGAGGGGAGAGAGGGTGACTGACTGACTGACTGACTGACTGGGTGACTGACTGGGTGGGTGGCTGACTGACTGACTGACTGGGTGGCTGACTGACTTGGCTGACTGACTGGATGGGTGGCTGACTGACTGACTGGGTGGCTGACTGACTTGGCTGACTGACTGGATGGGTGGCTGACTGACTGGGTGGGTGACTGACTGACTGACTGGGTGGGTGACTGACTGACTGGGTGGGTGACTGACTGACTGACTGGGTGGGTGACTGACTGACTGAGTGGGTGACTGACTGGGTGGGTGACTGACTGGGTGGGTGACTGACTGGGTGACTGACTGACTGGGTGGCTGACTGACTTACTGACTGACTGGGTGACTGACTGACTGGGTGGGTGACTGACTGGGTGGGTGACTGACTGGGTGGGTGACTGACTGACTGGGTGGGTGACTGACTGGGTGGGTGACTGACTGGGTGGGTGACTGACTGACTGGGTGGGTGACTGACTGGCTGGGTGGGTGACTGACTGGGTGGGTGACTGACTGGGTGGGTGGGTGACTGACTGGGTGACTGACTGGGTGGGTGACTGACTGACTGGGTGGGTGGGTGGGTGACTGACTGGGTGGGTGACTGACTGACTGACTGACTGGGTGGGTGACTGACTGACTGACTGGGTGGGTGACTGACTGACTGGGTGACTGACTAACTGGGTGGGTGACTGACTGGGTGGGTGACTGACTGACTGGGTGGGTGGGTGGGTGGGTGACTGACTGGGTGGGTGACTGACTGACTGACTGACTGGGTGGGTGACTGACTGACTGACTGACTGACTGGGTGAGTGACTGACTGACTGGGTGACTGACTAACTGGGTGGGTGACTGACTGGGTGGGTGACTGACTGACTGGGTGGGTGGGTGACTGACTGACTGAGTGGGTGACTGACTGAGTGGGTGACTGACTGGGTGGGTGACTGACTGGGTGGGTGACTGACTGGGGCAGGGGTGACTGACTGACTGGGGGGAGTGACTGACTGGGGGGGGGGGGTGACTGACTGACTGGGGGGGGACCTCTGGATTCACACACACACACACACACACACACACACACACACACACACACACACACACACACACACACACACACACACACACACACACACACACACACACACACACACACACTCCCATATATACACACACACACTCTCCATATACACACACACACACACACACACACACACATACTTTCTCACTCTACACACACACAGGAGGGGGGGGGAAGGCCGCGACGAGCACCACCACGCTCCCCCCTTCCCCCCGCGCCCATCTCCTGCTCATGAGGACCTTGGGGGACATCCCCGCTTCCATCTCCCGCCACGCGGTCTGACACGGGAAGCGGGGACCTGAGGGGACAGTGGAGCACCAGAGCGGCTGGAGGCAGAGGGGGCCGCGGGTGTGAGTTTGGGAATCAGAGGAGGCTGCGGGTGTGAGTTCGGGAGGCAGAGGAGGCCGTGGGTGTGAGTTCGGGAGGCAGAGTGGGCCGCGGGTGTGAGTTCGGGAGGCAGAGTGGGCCACGGTTGTGAGTTCGGGAGGCAGAGGGGGCTGCGGGTGTGAGTTTGGGAGGCAGAGGGGGCCGTGGGTGTGTGTTCGGGAGGCAGAGGGGGCCACGGGTGTGTGTTCGGGAGGCAGAGGGGGCCGCGGGTGTGTGTTCGGGAGGCAGAGGGGGCCGTGGGTGTGTGTTCGGGAGGCAGAGGGGCCGCAGGTGTGAGTGCAGGGGGCATAGAGAGGCAGCAGGACGGAGGCAGAGGGGCCGCAGGTGTGAGTGCAGGGGGCATGGAGAGGCAGCAGGACAGAGGCAGAGGGGCCGCGGGGGTGAGTGCAGGGGGCATGGAGAGGCAGCAGGACGGAGGCAGAGGGACCGCGGGGGTGAGTGCAGGGTGCATGGAGAGGCAGCAGGACGCAGGCAGAGGGGCCGCGGGTGTGAGTGCAGGGGGCATGGAGAGGCAGCAGGATGGAGGCAGAGGGGCCGCGGGTGTGAGTGCAGGGGGCATGGGGAGGCAGCAGGACGGAGGCAGAGGATACTTACCGTGTCCAACTATCTGGAAAAAGAATGGCTGCTCGTTGGGGGCGGGCTCATATAGAGCCTGGCTGCGCGCCCACAAAGCCTGGGAGCGCGCGCCAATCAGCTGTCAGGCAGGGGAAGCTTTTTTGTTTTTTTTTCCAGCGCGAGCAGGGAAAATTTCAGCGCGAGCAGGGAAAATTTAAAAAATCCAAAACGTGTGCTACTTGGGCCAATATTTACTCGGCCGGAGGTTAAATCCACCCGCCCCGGGCATGTAAATGTATAGGATTGTCGAACACTGTATATATATATACTGGGTGCAGTGGCATAGCTAGACGTGTGGGCCCCCGGACAAAAAAAATGTAAGGCCCCCTCATGTCTCTGCTCTCTCTCTCTCTCTCTGTGCCCCTCTCTCTCTCTCTCTGTGCCCCCTCTCTCTCTGCCCCTCTTTCTCTCTGCTTCTGCCTCTCTCTCTCTCTCTTTGCCCCTACCGCTGCCTCTCTCTATCTCTGCCCCTGCCTCTCTGCCCCTGCCTCTCTCTCTCTGCCCCGCCTCTCTCTGCTTCTCTCTCTCGTCTGTCTGGGCTCTATCTCTCTCTCTGTTCTCTTTCTTTCTCTGTTCTCTTTCTTTCTCTGTTCTCTATATTTGGTGTAGCCCTGTGTAATTTTGGGGTTACATGTCTTTCTCCTCCTGTGCAATAATCCCTGTTAAAGGGCAGGTTTGCCAGGAGTAATCATGGGGTTTGTCCTTACCTCATGTGCTGTGTATTATTTAGTGAAGGAAGTGACATCAGGCTCTGTGTCCACTTACAGTGACACAGGGGTGGTGCCTACTGAAGCTATATAATATGCAGCACTTCATGAATTTAGTGTGTGTGTGCCTCACCACCTGAGTGAGGTGAGTCTATCCAGCAACCTGTCAGGGCTCTGGCAGTGTTTGTGGCCCTCCCTCTAGGGAGTGATGTGGAAGACTATACCTCTTACTTCATTAGGGAGTAAGGGAAGAGCTAGACCTGCTTTTAGTGCCCTTGCCTGGGAGTGTAAGGTCAGGGACTTCCTTTGGGTTGGCAACCTGAGATGAGTGACTAGACGACCAGCCACTATGATGGGCTGCTGTCCATGTGTGATGACAATAAAGGATGCCAAAGAAAGATATCGCTTCTGTCCTGTGTGTGGAGTCACTTGGGAAGAAGGTGCACATAGAGGTTCTCTTTCAGACACTCCTCCCTACTACGCTGGGGGTCTGGAAGAGGTGGAGGCGCTGTACCATGAGTGAGTATAACTCAATATTACCTCATAAGCCAGTCCTGATGCCATTCTCCATAATACTATCAAGCGGGAGTCCTGTAAGCCAGCAGGTGCACCACACTATAGCCATGTGTAACCAGAGTAGTATTTCCCTAGGGGACCCTATCTGCGATTGGGGGGCTTGGGGGGGGAAACCCATTACATTGGTCTCTCTCTCTCTTTGGTCTCTCTCTCTCTTTGGTCTATCTCTCTCTTTGCTCTGCTCTCTCTCTCTGTCATGTCTTTCTTTCCCCTCTTCTGTATTTCTCTCTTGTACTTCATTTTCTCTTTGTGTCTCTTCTTTTCTGTCGTCCTCCCTTTCATGTCTGTTTTTACCCCTGGGCTTTTACCCTTCCCCTCCCTCTCACCTTTCCCAGCCCGTCTCACAGCCTGCACCTCTAGCCCTACGCTGCACTACTTGAGGCCCCGCCCCTAACATAGGCCCCACCCACCTATGAGGCTCTGCAGAGGAAGGCATTTCTCCTCTGTCCTCCCTACTGCATTGCCCCCTGACCCAGGCCCCACCTGCAGATGAAGGGATTTCCCTCTGTGCTTCCTGCGCTCTGCAGGGAATTAATGTGTGGGCAGGGGGATGGGCTGGGTGTATATTTGAGACTGTGGTAACAATGCTTTGCTATAATCCATAAGACATGTAGTATATCAGGGAAAAGAGGACACTGGAGATTTAGGGTAATAATTCCACCCACTCCAGTTCCAATATGTATCCCTTAGTGATAAATGTCCAAATCCTCTTGTAAATATACCCACGGCTCAAACCTACATAAACAAAGTCAAACCACACCACAGTGGTAAAAACAAAATCAGGCAAATGAATGGAAAGTACTCAGTCCGTTCCGGGTACATGATGGACCAAGGTCCTGCTCCAGCCGCATGCAGGTAACAGGAAGTGTAATGGCGGTGCACAGCACAAACATTTCAGATCCTGACTGCCAGTTCTTATATCAATAAAGCTTTAATGACACATACAAAAGGGAGAGAGAGACTCTCTAATGCATTTCGCGCTGGCTATGACGCTTTGTCAAAGCGTATGGGCTGAAGTACTCATGGGGGATTTAAATAATTAAATCACACATGGTCCGACTAGGCACCCCATACCGGGCCTGTAACTCCAGAAGCAAGGGGTCCCCGAGGCTGAAATGCGGTTCAGCTCAGGAGACGGCCTGCCTCCATACACTAGTATTAAAATTAATATTTAAACTACACGATCGCCTGTAAGAGCCGTGCTTGGAGACGCAGCGTCTCCGTGCAGCTCTTCCAGGCTGCAGTTGAAATAAACAGTTTCAGTATGGTTATTTGATGTACGCACAATAATTACCCTCTTAATTTGTTGTTATTATAATATACTTTTAATGCACTATGAGCGTTGTGCGCTGTGTTTTCTGTGTATTTGTCTGACTCTCTAGGGGGTGTCGTGAGCTATCCCCGGTATCACAGCTGCAGACGCTCCACCTTGTTGGAATATCCATTAGGTCACGTAAATATATAATACATATACTTCACTGTATAATCCCTTCACGTTGTGAATTGTCTAAATAGTTGCGCACTGTTTCTTCACTTTGTCAGTATGGTAGGACTTGCATTTTTTGACCGCACTTTAAAAAAATTGTGTTTTTTCTTAGTGAATACCATTTTTGACACACGTTTTAGTGTGCGGTAAAACAATGCAAAGTCGCTCGGCAATGCACTGGTTTTATCGAAGTTTAGTGAAGAAGCCCCATTGAGTATTGCTCTCCAATATTCACATGGATGCAAAATACGGTATGCTGTACTGTTGGTATTGACTTAAGTAATATTTATATATTTTGTTTGTTCTAATTATCTATATTAATATAATATATCTCGTATTTAACTTTGTAATTAGGTTTTCATACATAATAGCAAGTAATTGTGTTTTGACATATACTAATGCACATTCACAGCGATTAATTTTATTATTTTTGTACATTACCTTTTTTGTCAATATGCAATATATTCATTTTTTTTTTTTATTGTTTTATATTTTGTTTCACACTTATTGTGTTATACAAGGGGTGAGCAAACTTTTTATGCCGATCCCCCCTTTTCATCCATGAAATTTCTCGCCCCCCCCCTGCCTGATGTAATCAAAATCACATGACGTCAGCGCACGTGAGCTGGTTCAGCCAATAAGGGTGAACCAGCTTTGTGACGCGTCTGCCACGCGTCTAAAATCTCCTGCAGCCAAGTTCACAAATCGCTTGGGGTGCAGGCAGTATACTAGTATTGGATCACTGATTATTTTATTGTTTGCTGGCATCTGGTAATATTTTTTTTCTGGTGCACAAAGGCAATCCATTTGAGGGGGCATTCATCCACCTCTTTGCTACCTTCCTTCCCTCTCCCCCCCCTTTTTTTCCCCTTCCCTCCCTTTTGCTTTCCCCAGTGTCATCCACTCCTACCTACAAGTATTATGTATTATTTATTTATTCCCGTTTTAAATGTTGATCAGGGATTCCCATAACCAAACTCAAGGAGTTACTGATGAATCTCCCCTGCTGATCAATACGGCCAAGTGACCCCCCCTGACCCAAAGAATAACCCTCAGCCCCCCAAAACTCATCCTCCTCCCAAGTCCCTCAATTCTGCCATCTCTGCCTGACCTTCATCCCTCTGTTTAGCTGGGGGAGGGAGAGGGGGGGCGCGCTCTGTTGATCTCTTCCTGGTCCTGCTGGAGCACCCTGGGGATAGGCGATCATGAGACGGGGGCCTGCTCCGGCTCCTCTAGGTGCTGGAAGGCCCTGCTACCAGTGGATGTGCAGCTCATTGGTCTGAAAAGGGAACCACCTCCTCCCGTGCCAGAACACACACTCTCACTCTCTCTCTCACACTCACTCTCTCTCTTGCCATTGTGTCTTTCTCTCCCACCTTCCCCCCAGTGTCTTTCTCTCTCACCTTCCCCCAGTGTCTTTCTCTCTCACCTTCCCCCAGTGTCTTTCTCTCTCACCTTCCCCCAGTGTCTTTCTCTCTCACCTTCCCCCAGTGTCTTTCTCTCACCTCCCCCCAGTGTCTCTCACCTTCCCCCAGTGTCATTCTCTCTCACCTTTCCCCCCAGTGTCTCTCTCAACTTCCCCCCAGTTTCTCTCTCTCTCACTTTCCCCCCAGTTTCTCTCTCTCTCACTTTCCCCCAGTGTCTCTCTCTCACCTTCCCCCCATGTCTCTCTCTCACCTTCCCTCCAGTGTCTCTCTCCCCCTCCCCCCAATATGTCTCCCACCTCTCTATGTCTCCGTCTCCCCCTCCCCCCAATATGTCTCCCACCTCTCCATGTCTCTCTCTCCCCCTCCCCCCAATATGTCTCCCACCTCTCCATGTCTCTCTCTCCCCCTCCCCCCAATATGTCTCACACCTCTCCATGTCTCCCTCTCCCCCTCCCCCCAATATGCCTCACACCTCTCCATGTCTCTCTCTCCTCCTTCCCCCCAATATGTCTCCCACCTCTCCATGCTCTCTCCCCCACCCCCCAATATGTCTCACACCTCCCCATGTCTCTCTCTCCCCCTCCCCCCAATATGTCTCACACCTCTCCATGTCTCTCTCTCCCCCTCCCCCAATATGTCTCACACATCTCCATGTCTCTCTCTCCCCCTCCCCCAGTATCTCCCACCTCTCCATGTCCCTCTCTCCCCCTCCCCCCCAATATGTCTCCCACCTCTCCATGTCTCCCCCCCATATGTCTCCCACCTCTCCATGTCTCTCTCTCCCCTCCCCCCAATATGTCTCCCACCTCTCCATGTCACTCTCCCCCTCCCCCAATATATCTCCCACCTCTCCATGTCTCTCTCTCCCCCTCCCCCCCAATATGTCTCCCACCTCTCCATGTCTCCCTCCCCCACCCCCCAACATGTCTCCCACCTCTCCATGTCTCTCCCCCCCAATACAGTATGTCTCCCACCTCTCCATGTCTCTCTCTCCCCCCTATATGTCTCCCACCTCTCCATCTCTCTCTTCCCCACCCCCCAATATGTCTCCCACCTCTCCATGTCTCTCTCTTCCCCTCCCCCAATATGTCTCCCACCTCTCCATGTCTCTCCCCCCAATATGTCTCCCATCTCTCCATATCTCTCCCCCCTAATATGTCTCCCACCTCTCCATGTCTCTTTCTCTCCCTCCCCCCAATATGTCTCCCACCTCTCCATGTCTCTCTCTCTCCCTCCCACCTCTCCATGTCTCTCTCCCCCAATATGTCTCCCATCTCTCCATATCTCTCCCCCCCCAATATGTCTCCCACTTCTCCATGTCTCTTTCTCTCCCTCCCCCCAATATGTCTCCCACCTCTCCATGTCTTTCTCTCCCCCTCCCCCCAATATGTCTCCCACCTCTCCATGTCTCTCTCTCTCCCCACCCCAATATATCACCCACCTCTCCATGTCTCTCTCGCCCCCTCCCCCCAATATGTCTCGCACCTCTCCATGTCTCTCTCTCCCCCTCCCCCCAATATGTCTCCCACCTCTCCGTGTCTTTCTTTGACACACACACCTCATCACCGGCATTCAGGAAGTCAAAGCCTGTTGCTGAATGAGCTGTGCAGCACAGCGCCACCTAATGGCTGCAGTAGAAATTGCAGCTACAGACTGCCTTTCTCTCTGCTTCTCTGCAAAAACGCCCCCGCCGGCTGCGCCTCCCCTAAACAATCTTGCGCCCCCCAGTTTGCGCACCTCTGTGTTATACTGTAGATAGATGTTGAGGGATTAAGATTATATATATTGTTTTCAATTCTGTCTTCTAGGTTTTGCTATATATTTTTATGTTCATATTGTTCTATCTCTGCATTTATAATTGGTCATTTATTTAAGTATGTAACTCAGACACATCAAAGACTTAGGTATATCAAAGTATCCATTAGTCGCATTGTAACACTTTGTTGTAGCACTATTATGGTGCATAAGGTAATATTCCATATATGGCTGGAAACAGTAGAAGACCTTCTCCATGGACCCATATCCTGTGTGTTTGATTAAGAGTGCAATCCTTGATAGCTAACTCAAAAACAATGTTTTGTTAAATATTTGACACATTATCTTAATTAAATATATGTAAATATGCTTTAACCAAATATTTTGCTCATTTTTTTCTTCTTAATTAAACATCATTTACTTTTCTTTAGGGCCTGTGAATAGGGAAATATTTGTCAATCAAGTGTATCCTATTATCATACCATGTAATTATCATAAAGCCCCCCAAAAGGGGGGCAGGGTGGTAGGTTGGTCTTTGCCTGTGCAATTTCCTGTGAGACACACACAGATAGCAGACGAAAGTAAGTAGCCAGAGGAAATCAAACCCCACCCAAGTCTCAGCTCACTATGTTACAAACTAGCTTTCAAGTTTTTTAACCCTGTAAACATGCCATTGCTATTATTAGTACACTTTGGTCCTTTCAGGTACTGAAATATGAAAATATCTGGATATAAAAAATATAATACAACACACACAGCACAACTCAAGCAGTTTGTTTAAATCAATTTATTTATTTTATTTATCAAATGTTTTACCAGGAAGTAATACATTGAGAGTTACCTCTCGTTTTCAAGTATGTCCTGGCATAGAGTTAAAATGACAAATAATACATGGCTGTAAATACAGTTATATAAGTGAACAGGGTATACATTATGTACAAGACATTGCTTGCACAGTTAGAGATAATATATATTATAGGCGTACATAACAGTTACAGACCAGATTAAAATGTGAGACAGCCTTTGTTTTGAGTCAACTTAGACTGGTGGTGGCTGTGAGAGTCTCCGGTAGATTGTTCCAGTTTTGGGGTGAACGCTAAGAGAAGGAGGAGTGGATGGATACTTTGCTGAACCTTGGGACTATGAATAGTTTTTTGGTGTCTGATCTCAGATGATAAGTGCTGCATGTGGTAGGGGTGATGAGCTTGTTCAGATAGATGGGTATCTTGCCCAGAAAGTATTTGAAGACAAGACAGGAAAGGTGAACTTTGCGCCTAGACTCAAGTGATGACCAATCTAGTTCTTTGAGCATTTCGCAGTGATGTGTGTTGTAGTTGCATTGGAGAACAACACAGCATATTGAATTGTAGAGGGTATCAAGTTTGCTAAGGTGGGTTTGGGGTGCAAAGTCGAATACTATGTCCCCATAGTCGATAATTGGTATTAGCATCTGCTGTGCGATACGCTTTCTAACCAGCAGACTTAGGGAGGATTTGTTCCTGTAAAGTACACATAGTTTGGCATACTGTAGGTTTTGGATGTCAGGGTATCAATGTACATCCCGAATGTTAAATGGGAGTCAAACCATATGCCCAATTATGAATGTTTCTGATCCTGGTACCTTATTCGTGTAGTGCCATGCCTGTTTTAATTAAAATTATGATGTTCACCACATCTTTTGAATAAATACAATAAATGGCATCGTTATTTTTTTTTAAATTAAAGGATGTACAGTATATTGTAAATGTTAAAATCTTCCATTCATGAAGAATTAAGGTACCGTATATAATACATTATATAACACATCCCTCACTTGTTAAGTACATGTACAGATGTACAGTAGTAGGCATTGTTGCACCCGCTGGACTGTTCCAGTAGGGCCAATGGCACAACTGCCCAGCCCTTTTCTGTGTGCATCTAATGCACACACAATTGCAGCTGCTCCATCTGTATATAAACACTACTGTTAGTAATTCATGTGCACTACATTCTTAGGTTATTTCCATTGAACAATTTGTATTTTTTATGTTAGCTTTTGTCACCCGCAAGAATGCATTCAGAGGTATATTTTCACATAAGTTATTGCTTGGATTACAGAGAGACAATCATTGCTGTAGAATAATCATCATTTTAGCATACACTACTATGCACAGGCACCATAGTGAATAGCTGCATTAACATCTGTTAAGCGATGTATCTTCTAGTCTACAAAGCTAAGCAATAATTAGTTCTGCATTAAAATAACCATTAAGACATAGATGTAACGTGGTCCAAATTATAAATATCTAGATGCTACCTATAGTACTCATACAAACAAAGGGATGGTTAATCTACCCACATTCCATTAGCAATACATGAAAAAACAAACTTGAAAGTCTTGAGAAAATAGCAAATTGTTACAAGAAGGTACTGTATGAAAAGAGGTACATCCCCCAAGAAGAGATTAAATAGAACAAACATCATTACAATGATTACCATTTCTTAACACAATCAGAATGACTAGACACTGCAATTACCTAACGTAATGACAAAAATACTGTTTTCACAAAAGGCTTGATACAAAATAAGAGCCTTAGGTCATGCGAAATTGTTACATAAATCACATGCATGTACAGTAGCAGACATTATTGCATTTATTATAGAATGATGACATGCGAAACCAGGCAATTTGGCGCATTACTGCTCCATTGCTTTAGATTGCAAGTGTGAAACGTGTTTGATACATTATTTATGAGGTGAAGAATACAGATGTAGCCACCATTGTTGCACCCTTAATCGTGCAGCTAGGCACGAAATCTTGTGACTTTGCATCTCGCGGATATATTGAAATTAAAAATAATGTGTTTACGCTGGTGAAAGTTTGAACATGTTATCATGCAATATTGTTGTCTACATGTGTAGGTTCCTGGAAAGACAAAGAGGCCTATTCTATAAGGCTTCATTAAAAAAAAAAAAAAATGCTGGTCCGGTAACGCCACCATTTTTTGGAACATTGCTATTACGGTATTCAGAAAGCTTTGATTACTTGTGATAGCAGAATTCTCAAATTGGGTGAGTAGCCAGTGATGTGATGTTCGCCTCTCTCAAAAGGGCTCACCTGGCTATTTTTTACAGCTGCAGAGAGAACTGCACAGAAATAGCCGCCTCTCCCTATGCATATCTCACCAGCGATCATAGGCTTTTAATAACATTTTGAATACTAGTGTATGTGAGCAGGGAGTCTCCAGGAGAAAAACAAGTTGATTTCAGGTCCAGTGACCCCCTGCTTCCCAAGATACAGGCCCCGTTATTGGGTGCCGGTATCTTCTATGCATTTAAATGTCTCGCGTCACGTGACCGTGGGAATAAAATGCATAGGAGATACTGGCACCCCATAACCTCAAATCAACGCGATTCTGCTCCGGAAAAACCCCTGCTACATACACTAGTATTAAAAAAAATATTAAAACCGCTTCATTACCTTAGTGGCTATCCGCTAAGGCAATGAAGTGGCTAACCACCAGTGGCCGGTTTATTGTGGGTAGCGGGGGTGGGTGAAGGTGGTATTTGGCCCTTGGTGGGTGTTTAGGCCTTGCAGGTGGAGTTAACCCCTTCATTACCTTAGCGGTTAATACCGCTAAGCTAATGAAAAGGTGAACCCCTCCCGCTACCACCCGGTCGGCCTAAACATCCTTGGGGCTACTACCCACCTTCTCTACCCCCAACAAACTCCCCCCCAACACATACAGTACAGTAATGGGCAAAGTAACTATTATCCACATGTGGATAATAGCTCATTTGACCATTCAAAATTTGCCAGCCAGTATAAATAAAGTAAATAAAACTTTCTACTTACCCCTGCCATCATAAAGGCATCCTCATCAGCATACTGCAGGTTCATGTCCTCCGTTGGCAGAAAGAGTACATGAAAAAATATAATCTAATGGCACCTAACCCCTTAATCACCGTAGCGATTAATAACCACTATACTAATTAAGGGGTAAACCCCTATCCCCCACTACCAACCCAGGAGGCCTAACCACCCACCCCGGCCCCACTATACCCACCCTCTAACCATTGATTGGCACAGTGGTTCATCATATAATATGGGCATGATAAACCACTATAGCACTCAATGGTCAACCTAATAAAAATCAGTAACGCCAGAAATACACAAGAATAAAATAAATACACAAGCACCAAAACACCCCAACAATAAAATAATTAAAAAGCCTAATAGTACACATGAATAAAAATGATCTATCCCCAAAACAGCAAAAGAATACAAATTATGTTATTCCAAAACATAAGAATTAAATTAAATAAACATCTATCCAACCAAATCAATAAATAAAACCACTTGCCAACAAATCAATGAAATAAATAAAACCACTAGCCAATAAATCAATAAAATAAATAAAACCACTAGCCAATAAATCAATTAAATAAATAAAACCACTAGTGTCTGTTCTGAGCTAGTGTGGTTCAGATACACAAGTCACAGTGTGCAAATGATTATTACATACAGTACATTGTATAGAACGTCTGAGTCCAATGACAGAAGAACAGCCACAAATCAAGAAAACATGAATAGGAAAGGTAATATCCTGACACTGGCTGTAAGGTAACAATTAAAAATGTTTCCTTGCATGACTGTAGTTAGGAAATGTTTCCAATCTCTTAGTGTAGGCCTTCTAACATCATACATAGACATGCAGTGAATGATCAGTTGCCAGGAAATATTAAAGAACGAGTTGGTCCTACAGTAGGTTCCATATTTGTTAGTGGTGATCGAACATCATTTTTTTGTTATCTGTCCCCTTTCCCTAAGTTCTGTACTATAATACACAAGGACGCCTAATGGTAATATAGTTGAATTGGTGCATATCACTTTGTCTTGTCACTATATGGATGGATAAAAAGGTCTCCAGCAATCAGATTATTACAGGTGACACAGCCATAATAATGAGAACTGTCCGGGCAGATTAGATTTGTATCTGTAGGTTTCTCTCTCTCATATAATAGAAGTGGATAGAGAAAAACTAAGCATTAACTTACAGGATTTGATCTGAAGACAAGATATTCCAATATATGCAAATATAATTTATAATAAAGTTTAATGTAGTATCATAGGTGTTAATATCTGGAATATATTTAATTTCTTAATGCTCAATTAAACAATAGACTGTGCACTACTGTATGTTCAGAAATGTTTGTCCCATAAGACAAAGTTCAAATTAAAGTCACCTATTCATTGACAATAAAGGGGTGCATGGACCATTTGTGAAGCCACTTTTGAATGGTGATGGATGAAAGTTACAAGGATGCAGAAAAACTGCATTTAGGTTTGATACCGTCTGGTCTGAAGATTTGAGCCTTCTCTATAAATTCCTATATTAATAAACGTGTAATGTTTCTTCATAACGAAACTCGTATTACTTCTGATGTTGTTACATATATGTAACCCCCTTCTAAGTGCAGGCAGCTGACACACACACTTCCCCTTGGCTGCAATAGGAATCTACTACTCCGAGCTTGCTGTGCTGCAGCAGGGAGCCACTTCTGGGGCAGGAGGATGTGACTTGTGGTGGACAGGGCCTTGGCCAATGAGATTTGGCTCTGGAGAGGCTAAGAGAGGGACCTTTAGAAGTCTCTGGCAGGAGCTGCAAAGGGATGGCTGCAACAGCAGATCTGTCAGAGCCTGAATGAGTTCAGGCTCAATAGAGAGTTAAAAATGGATATGGTTTATAGGGATGTTATGTTGCTATCAAACTTAATAAGCTTAAAGAACATAAAACAGTCTCTCTGTTTGTTTGTAAGGAATAAGTATCATAAATTCAGAGTCATCAGACAATGTAAGCCACCTGTATGTCTAAATATGTATTGCAAAGAAAATGGTTGCAGTACACTTACTGCATTTCTTGTAGGGAAGCACTGGAGGGGGGGGGATGTTCTTTTCTGAGTAACTCTTAATTAACGAATATGCTTACAAAATGTCATTAGGTAAAAGTGTACAGAACAATGCAAAATGAAACTGCACACCCCAAATTCTTTATCAAAAAAAACTTTTCCCCTCAAATAAATAAATAAAATATTCCAGCAACAACAACAAAAAGTGATTAAATGAGGAGAATGAATGCAGAGTGACATACTTTTTTTTATTTTTATTGTTTCATTCACCTTTGCACAACATTCTAAGTCCCAGTTTATTGTAATGTAATTTTATGTTAAATAAAGTTTTAATAGAGATTATCCAGTGATAGTGAACAACAACTGCTCCTACTATAATCCCTACGCTCACGCACATTTTTAACTCCTCCCTCTGCTCTGGAACCTTTCCATCCTCCTTCAAACATGCAACAGTCATACCATTACTCAAAAACAGCAAGCTTGACCCTACCTGTCTTTCTAACTATCGGCCTGTCTCCCTCCTGCCTTTTGCCTCTAAACTCCTTGAACGTCTTGTATTCGCTCGCTTGCTCCATTTTCTCAACACCTATTCTCTCCTAGACCCTCTACAATCTGGCTTCCGTACTGCTCACTCCACGGAAACAGCCCTCACTAAAATAACTGACGACCTCCATGCTGCCAAAGACAGAGGTCATTACACTCTGCTCATATTACTCGACCTCTCTGCAGCATTTGACACCGTGGACCACCCTCTTCTCCTTCACATTCTCCATACTCTTGGCATTCGGAACAAAGCTCTATCCTGGATCTCATCCTACCTCTCCCATCGTACTTTCAGTGTCTCTTCTGCTAATACCTCCTCCTCCTCTATTGATCTCTCTGTGGGGGTACCCCAGGGCTCTGTCCTGGGACCTCTTCTCTTTTCTCTGTATACACTCTCTCTAGGTGACCTAATAACATCTTTTGGGTTTAATTATCACCTCTATGCTGACGACACACAAATATATTTCTCAACACCCGACCTTACACCTACTGTACAAACCAAAGTTTCTGAATGTCTCTCTGCTATATCATCCTGGATGGCCCTCCGCCGCCTTAAACTCAACATGGCTAAAACAGAGCTCCTCATACTTCCTCCCAAACCTGGCCCTACTACCTCCTTCCACATTACTGTTGGAACTACGATCATTCACCCAGTAGCCCAAGCACGCTGCCTTGGGGTCACACTCGACTCCTCTCTCACATTTGCCCCTCACATTCAAAACATTTCTAAAACCTGTCGCTTTTTCCTCCGCAATATAACAAAGATACGCCCTTTCCTCTGTTGCTCGACTGCTAAAACTCTGACTCAGGCCCTCATTCTCTCCCGTCTTGATTACTGTAACCTCCTGCTATCCGGCCTTCCTGCCTCTCACCTGTCTCCCCTACAATCTATCCTAAACGCTGCTGCCAGAATCACTCTACTCTTTCCTAGATCTGTCTCAGCATCTCCCCTCATGAAATCCCTCTCCTGGCTTCCGATCAAATCCCGCATCTCACACTCCATTCTTCTCCTCACTTTTAAAGCTTTACACTCTTCTGCCCCTCCTTACATCTCAGCCCTAATTTCTCGTTATGCACCATCCAGACTCTTGCGTTCTTCTCAAGGATGTCTTCTTTCTACCCCCTTTGTATCTAAAGCCCTCTCCCGCCTTAAACCTTTTTCATTGACTGCCCCTCACCTCTGGAATGCCCTTCCCCTCAGTACCCGACTAGCACCCTCTCTATCCACCTTTAAGACCCACCTTAAGACACACTTGCTTAAAGAAGCATATGAATAGGACTGTGGCTATTCTGAACACATGGCACATAAAGCTTGGCCCCCTGCAGATGCACTTACCAGAACTCCCTCCTACTGTCTCTGTACGTTCTCCCTACCTACCAATTAGACTGTAAGCTCCTCGGAGCAGGGACTCCTCTTCCTTAATGTCTAAAGCACTTATTCCCATGATCTGTTATTTATATTATCTGTTATTTATTGGATTACCACATGTATTACTGCTGTGAAGCGCTATGTACATTAATGGCGCTATATAAATAAAGACATACAATACAATACAATAAGGAACGGTGACACTGCAATGGTTAGGAGAGGTTTACTGAATTCTATTTTATTTTTTGTCTATAGCCCTTGAGATAAACATTTTAATGGCTTATACTATTTTCTTTAAATTGCCTGTTTTAAATTCCTAATTTTTTGTCCAGATGGACAAAATCTGGTAACTTTAAAAATGAGAATTAAGATTTAGGTTTTTTTTTTAAATAAACACAAGCTAAGTTCATGTACATGGCTTTACACTGGAAAATCATAGGCATCCATTCAAAGAACACATGACATGCACCAATATTAATTTCACCATTGCTCTTCAGGTGGAGGAACTCGGGTTACTGCACCACTGGGGAGGGTTTTGCATGAGTGGCAAAGCAATTTCGAAAATCAAAAATATATTTTCTAAGGTTTCCTTCACAGGTAGAGGCGGATTTATAGTTTGCTAATGACATAATGCAAACTCATTGCTCAGACGCTAAATGTCATTTTGTGCCCCGTAAAAATATATATATATATACTGATGGAGCGGCCGTTATTCGAACATTTCACGCGTCATGTACATCGGAATCCCGATTTGAAACCGCGGGATGAATTCCAGCCTTCCCGCACTAAGATGCGAGCGCGGCGAGTGCAGAAAAACGAATTTTAGTGTTCTGGCTATTAAAATCATGAAATTGACACAGTAGCACAGTAGCACAGTACTGTACACATTACAATTCATCCATTTTATTGCAAACAAAGAAACAGAATCCATGAAATGCAAACAAAACATCTGCGATAAGCGCGGGTGCCTGAGGCGATTGGCCGCGTTCATGCTGCGTGGGGAACAGCAGAGAACTCAAAATCGGTGCCGTGATGTGGTCGAATAACGGCCGCTGCATCAGTACCTACAAATGGCCAAAGTACACGCAAACAGTGTTTTCATGGGCAGAGCGGTCTCTATTTTGAATTTATTTAAATGAGCTCAAAGTGGGCATCCAAATGTTAAATTACACCTGTCTTATATTAGCCAGCAAGTTAAAGTTTGATGTTCTTAATTTAAGAACCCTTCTTAAAAACCCACCCAAAGGGACCAAACGCTAATTACACTACACTATAAGAAGCCAGCATTTGAAACAGACATTTTTTGGAGCCATGGCTACAATTGCTACTTTATTGGATGTGCTGACGCTACTTGGCAATGATTGTTATTCCTGAGAACAGTCCAAGTACTATTATTTTGCGTAGTGGAGCATGGGTATCACAGAGTTTTAAGAACTCGGATTGGAAATAGTCGAGCGCAGAATCAGGGTTGGGAATTAAATCTATTCTGTGCCATGGGCAGTTGATAAGGTCAGCCAGAAACTGTTGTGGGTTAAAGTTTCTAAATGTTCTAGTGACGAGAACTTTAGGGCTTGAATGGGGTGGTTTAATTTTCTTTACACTGTACACTATTGCAGAGGTACACAAACTGGGGGGTGCGCCCCCCCTGGGGGAGCGCAAGATTGTTTAGGGGGGGCGCAGGCGGCGGGGACGATTTTGCAGTGAAGCAGAGAGAAAGGCAATTCTGTAGCTGCAATTTCTCCTGCAGCCATTAGGTGGCGCTCACACACACTCTCTCTCCCCCTCTCCTCAATATGTCTCCCACCTCTACATGGCTCTCCCCTCCTCCCCCCAGCTAAAACGAAGGGATGAAAGTCAGGCAGATATGGCAGAATTGAGGGGCTTGGGAGGAGGATGAGTTTTGTGGGGCTGAGGGTTATTCTTTTGGTCAGGGGGGTCACTTGGGAGTAATGATCAGCAGGGGAGATTCATCAGTACCCCCCTTGAGTTTGGTTATGGGGATCCCTAATCCCTGGGCAACATTTAAAATGGGAATAAATAAATAATACACAAACTGGTAGGTAGGAGTGGATGACACTGGGGAAAGCAAATGGAAGAAGGAAAAAAGGGAGGGGAAGGGGGGATTTGTTTAGGTCTTTGTAATAAATAGTCTTTTTATCTATTTTTAGTGCTTGCTTAATCCTTTTTATTTTTTGTTTTTATTTTCCTTTATATGGTTAAAGGTTTCTTAGCATTGATTTATGTGCTTTACATCATAGCAATATCACACTATGTTGTTTTTTCATTTTCTTTCCATGTGCTGAGCGACAGCTGGTTCCAGTATTCTTACCCTTTTTTTGGACAATCACAGCATATTTCACTGTTGCACGGTTGTATTGGAGCACTTCTAATTGTTATATTTCATGTTAATTTGTATTGTGATTTATATTTTTTATCACTATGCATAGAGGTTAGGGTGCCCCTGTCTTCTTGTTTTTTCATGGTTTTATACTAACTTTGGGTAGTTAGTTTTTTAGGGAGGCAGCCCACATTCTATATATATATATTATATTTTTAATTTTGGTAGAGTGTTTATTATATAAACATTTATTTTTATCAAATAGCGCTACACAGTTTCAACTTTTTTTCTTAGTGATCCAATACTAGTATACTGCCTGCGTGCACGCCTGCAGCCCAAGCGATTTGTGAACTTGGCTGCAGAAGATTGTAGACGCGTGGCGGACGCGTCACAAAGCTGGTTCGCCCTCATTTGCTGAACCAGCACACGTGCGCTGAAGTCATGTGATTTTGATTACATCAGGCAGGGGGGGCCCGAGAAATGTCATGGATGAAAAGGGGGGCTCGGCATAAAAAGTTTGCTCACCCCTGCACTATTGCATGGTCACTGAAAATATCAGGAAGGATGCCAGAGGATTGGATTCTGCTGGAATTTGAGGAGAGAATCCAGTCTAGCAAGGAATGGTTGTGCGATTTCAGGTTTGTCCGTGTGGGTTGGGAAATGAGTTGCGTTAGCTTAAGTGACTTGAGTTGTATCTGGATTTTGTGGTTTTTAGGGTCGAGCCAATTGAAATTGAAATCCCCAAGGACTAGCAGCTCACTCTTCTTATTCAGAGAGGAAATCGAGCCAAGAAACTGGGTGATATCAGTCAGGGACTGTAGAGGGGCTCTTGGTGGCGGTAGATGCCAGCAATCAGGAGGGGCTTAGAAAAGGGGAGGCAGATTGGAAGGAGTCTTGAACATGTAGGTTTCTGTATGTGTGCGTGGAAGTAGGTGCTGTGGAGGCTGCAGAGGATAAAGTGAGGAGGTGATGATGAGAGAGAGTTAAGGCAGTGTTAGAGGAGTTAGACACTGAACAGAAACATGGAAAACCAGATCAAGGGAGAGTCTATTGCAGTGAGTAGGAGAGGTAGTCCACCGGGAGAGACCAAAGGAGGAGGTTAAGGAGAGAAAATGGCGAGCTGAAGTAGCATTGGAATTGTCAATAGGTATGTTAAAATCTCTTAGGTTGACAGTAGGAGTATCAGAAGAGAGAAAGTGAGGAAGACAGGTGGCAAAGTTGTCAAGAAATTGAGAGGTTAGTTTAGGGGGCAGTAGACAACAGCAACACAGAGAAAGGGGGGGAAATAGATGGAGAGCGTGCACTTCAAAGGACGAGAAGGAGAGGGAGGTAAAGGGGGTATAATGTGATATGTGCAGCATGGGGATAGTAGTATAGCTACTCCTAAAAATATGCGACTACATACCCTTTTCTTGAATTACATTTATTTCATCAAACAATAGAGTTTGCTTCAACACAGAGCATTTCTAGAGACATGAATTTTGCCATTTTTTACTTTATCCACCTGAATCGGTTGCATCCATACCGACCTGCATCCCTGACAGCCCTTTAGGAAAGGCTTCAAAAGAAATCTTAGAGTCGTGTTTTTTTAGCCTTATTTTTTGTAAAGAAATTATACTAGATCGGTGTAACAAAAGGAGTATTCTCTTATACATTTAATTTGCGACTGCTTTTCACATTTCAGCACAGTTAAATCATATTTCTTTCTTTAGTGTTATATCATTCTTTCATTTCTAAGATTCAGTAAACACATACAAGAGCATTATTAAGGGATGCTGTACCTAAGGTGGCATTTAAGATTTAACAAGAAATCCAAACATCAGGTGGAGTGAGTGACCCCAGAGAGCATTTCGAGCTGATAGAAATTGGAAAGAGATTAATCTCCCAGCCTCTTATTTGTGGTCTCTTTCAAAATCAGGATGCATCCATCTTAAATTACAATGTTTTACCAAAGGACGTTTCTAATTAAGATGAAGCTTTACAAAGAAATGTTTTTAATTGTTCAAAATGCATCCGGCTATACAGTACTTGAATTTATTGTTTCTGTAGTTTTACCATCCCCTATTGTTGTGGGTAAGGTGTGGGACTTGAATATTTGCAATTATAATATTACTTATGAAGTTGATGTACTGTAAGGACGTCTTATAAGTGCTAATTTTTGTTGTCCCAATTAATGTGATGCCATTTTAAACAAATATTTATGGCCATACTGTTGCTTTAAAAGTATAACAGTTCAGGACTTACTGTTCTACGTGTATTGTACTGAGTAATAAATCCTACTCATACAAAACCCACTGCGTAGTTACCGAACTACACTTCTTTTTTTGGTATTTTTTCTTTAAATTGTAATACAATCAGAGTTATTCGTATAATTACCCCCAGTGCATTGCACATTTATATATAAAACACTATTGGGTCTGAGTTTCCCAGTTACCAAGTAAAACTTTCAGCGTAATGTGGCCGTATTTTTTAATCCGTACAAATGTTACCTACCTTATTATTAAATCCTCACAAACGGGAGTAGGTAGTTGTAGCACTAGGCAGCTTTCATCAGATACATTAATATGGCTTTTGTTTGACTGCAATGCTTTTACAGCACTGTTGCAGCCAAGGTCTGTTTACCTCAGTAACTTCACATCAGTCTTCAGATGATCACCAGTATGTAGACGTAATAGGAGGTGACTGCATCTATGTTTATTTCACTTTTGTTTTATGTCAAAATAATACGATATACAGTATGGTTTTTCAAAGGTAGTTTCTACTTTTAAAAAAAAAAGTGTGTGTGTGTGTGTGCCGAGCATGTGCAATTTAAGTGATACTTCTTTGTCTTTTGTCAGTATTTTGTCACAGAAATTGTATTTGTGATGGTGATGTTTTTAATTAAAAATTAAAACACAATTTCAGTGCCAAAACACAAAGACTTTGGACTTAGAATGCGTGTTATAGCTATTTGCACTTCTATATTTATAATAACCGTGAATTCCTTGTGTGTGTGTATGAGGGTGTGTGCGTGCCAGTCAGTTTGTGTGTGTGTTTGTGTATGTATTAGTCAGTGTGTGTGTTTGTGTGTCTGTCAGTCAGTCAATGTGTGTCAGTGTGTGTGTGTGTGTGTGTGTGTGTGTGTGTGTGTGTGTGTGTGTGTGTGTGTGTGTGTGTGTGTGTGTGTGTGTGTGTATCAGTGTCAGTCAATGTGTGTGTATCAGTGTCAGTCAGTGAGTGTGTGTGTGTGTGTGTGTGTGTGTGTGTGTGTGTGTGTGTGTGTGTGTGTGTGTGTGTGTGTGTGTGTGTGTGTGTGTGTGTGTGTGTGTGTGTATGTGTGTCAGTCAGTGTGTGTGTTTGTGTATGTCAGTCAGTCAGTGTGTGTCAGTCAGTGTGTGTGTGTGTGTGTGTGTGTGTCAGTCTGACTTTCTGTCAGTCAGTATGTGTGTGTCAGTCTGTGTGTGTCAGTCTGTGTGTGTCTGTGTGTGTCAGTCTGTGTGTGTGTGTGTCTCAGTCAGTGTGTGTGTGTCTCAGTCAGTGTGTGTGTCAGTCAGTGTGTGTGTCAGTCCGTGTGTGTGTGTGTGTGTGTCTCAGTCAGTGTGTGTCAGTCCGTGTGTGTGTGTGTGTCAGTCAGTGTGTGTCAGTCCGTGTGTGTGTGTGTCAGTCCGTGTGTGTGTGTGTATATCAGTCAGTGTGTGTGACAGTCAGTGTGTGTGTGTGTGTGTGTGTGTGTGTGTGTGTGTGTGTGTGTGTGTGTGTGTGTGTGTGTGTGTGTGTGTGTGTGTGTGTGTCAGTGAGTGTATGTAAATCAGTGTGTGTGTGTCAGTCAGTCAGTCAGTGTGTGTGTGAGAGAGAGTGTCAGTCAGTGTCTTTCCACTCCCTCTCCCGATGTCACTTCCGTTATTGAATTTTGTTACAACACAAGCGATTGTTCCTATCAAAACTCTGTAGGTGCCATCACAGAAGTTTCACTTAAACAAAAAAAGGGAACAGATATTAAAATGACCACAAATAACGTGTTGTGCTTTACTGTAATCAGTTGCTGTACTTTGCAAGGCTTTATGTAACCATCACTTTAGTATCTCTTAATGGCAAGTTCTTAAGTTTGTAATTTAAAAAAAAAATAATAATCAGTCTCTACATGTTGAATAAGCATATGATTAAATTCTTTTACTTGCGGTAACGTCAAAATGCGGTATTAGTGGCAAAAAAGTCCCCTATTTCAGTTGTGCTATAACATCAACGTTGCACCACCAAAAAGAAAGCACTTTTTATTGGTTCCGAAAAAAAAATCACTGTCTGTTTTTTTAATCTATTAACCCCATTTGGTGTTTGTGGTATACCTTGGTAACCACCGGCATCAAATGGGTTGTTATTTCTATCATAGAAAAAATAGTTATTACAAAAGCCTATGATGAAAATATGACCACGATGCGGTGTCATTAACACATTATTAATGGTCACGCTAATTCCTGCATTGCAATTTTGGCCAAATATTGCACCCGCTAAATTATTACTGCAATTTTGATATACAGTATAACAATAATAATTGCAATAATAAAAGTCGTAAAAACACTTTTTTGCTGCTGCGATATTAACTCCACTTTAGCCGAGTTTGATGTATCCGGCCCTTTGTCATGTTTGCATATATTGTACAATGCAATATTTGAACGTCGAACCATTTGTGCTGCTGGAGATATTTAGCAAAATATCTAAGTTGCAAAACTGGCAGAAAAGACAACAGCCTACTTAATTACTCACATTAAGTTTATGGTTTGCTTTAGTATTTCTTAAATTAGCAGCTAAGATTTTTTTAACATAACTATTGTTGCAAAATCAAATGTAAAAAAAAGGTCAAATTAAAGTTGTCACTTCAGTGTGTATCAACATAAAGAAGAGTTGGTTTTGACCCATACTACTATTTCCTATTTAGAGTTTCATCAAATATACCAAGCTTGTGAATAAATTTAAAATACAAAAATGGATATAGATTGTTAGGTAGATGATGTACGCTGTGTATGGTAATAGCCAGCAGAGATTTGGGCACAGATTAAATGGAGAAAAAATGATGAACGCTGAACAGAGTTTGATACATTTTTAATACAATATGTGCCACACTGTTTTGTTATTTGATGCTACCCTAATCTCAAAATGACTCTAATGGAACAATATAGAAACAAGGTATTTTGAGTCTTTGACACAAGATGAAAAGCCTGTTTCTATGACAATTTTGCCCCCAAATCACACATGACTCATTTTAAGTACACTAATATAATGTATGCATTTGTTCTTTTGATGGAGTATGTTCTACCTATTTCAGATACCATGACCAACAGGATGTTACTAGCAACTTTCTTGGAGCAATGTGGTTAATTTCAATAACTTTTTTATCAATCGGATATGGTGACATGGTACCGAATACATACTGTGGGAAAGGAGTGTGTTTACTTACTGGAATTATGGTAAGTATGATTTTAATCGCTTTGACTGTTTTTGGACTTCTTTGTCCATGATCATTTTCCTTGTGTAAAAGCATAGTTGGTTCCTTCAGATATCCACTGTTTTTGAAGCACAGTACAGTAGGTTGTGGTTCATTTTAGCTGTATTTTTTACAACTCTGTAGTCATACAAACACGCATTCCTCAGGATAAAGCTCCACCCTAAATTAGTTTCATATCCTACCAAGTCGCTTGCTAGGGCATAAATTAAACCTCCAAACTAGTTTGCATCAGATAACCCTGCTAGTCATGTCATCTTCAACTTCAGAGGTCAATTGTCAGATACATCCTGTATCCTTATCTTTGTTTTCCCATTCAAAGGGAATATAGAGAGTTGTAGAAAGTACATTTTCTTTATCACCTGCTTCAGAGAGGTACATTGTCCCTCCAGACTGCTGATGCAGTAAGGATAATCCAGGTTGAAATATTCATGATTAAGAACGTCCGTAAAGGAATACTCCTGGAGATACTTAACTCAGAAGGGAGGGCCGATATCTCTGCACAGTTCAGATGTCCCACGTCACGTGGGGCAATAGGAAGCCGCAAGGGTTGCTGTCACGGCTTTCTATTGGCCTGCAGGACATGTCTATCTGCCATGTTAGGATATGCACACCCAACATACCTATTCTGTTTTCCTCACAATCCAGAACGTACAGTAGTGATGAGAAAAAGAATAATGTGACATTATAGCATTCATGCGCAAGATAAAAAAAATCTTGCAGTGTGCCACATGTTGCAGATTCTCTTAAGGAAATGTATAATTGAAACTACACATATCAGATGAAATCTGGTGCTGTATTTTCCCGACTAGCATCCTAAATGTCAGAATCTATAGTCTTAACTCATATCTGATAGTTCTATTCAGAAGAAAGTGTTTTTTTTTGGGTACACATTGTTTTGTCGTGGAATGTTTGTCATTGAGGTTACAGTGCACTTGCATTTTTGTTTTGCATTTACATTGTACAGGTGTTTTTCTTTTTCATTCATTTGCAAAAACAATATTATGTTGTGATAGTGGTCCCAAAAGCTCAGAGCAAGAAAAATGAGGCTCATGTTACCAGTCATGGGAAAATAAAGTGATGATTTGCATGCAAATACAGTATTTAGCAAATATTTCCTGGAGATAAAAAATAGCAGGAGACTAGGTAGAAAGTGAATACAGTACATCACAAGTAGTCTATCTTTTCAATAAAAAAATGTTTTCAAGCAATGGCAAGAAAAGGTTAATAAAATATAGGTTGAATGACAGTAAAAGTTGTCCACTGCCATTGCTTCTATAAAACATGTCATTAGTCGAGGATTGGAAGATCTATTTCAGTAGGAATCCCTAGACTAGGATCCGGAAATATTTTGCTCCTGTTAACAAAACCAAGGGATTTTCTTTGGCTCACATTTCTGGATGTGATTAGACTCCTCGCTGCAGTATCAGTTGTATTGAACAGTATATTTTGTTTTGGCATTGGGTTTGATCCGAAAATAATCATACAATCCTAATCTGATCTGTGTTGTTTGTCCATATTGTGTATCTCATTTAAAATCTATTTGGCAAAAATTGTAATAATAAAATGAAGGTGGCTGAGAACTACTGTTGGCTCAATCGAAACTGGGTGGTGTAGAGTAGACACATTGATAGAGAGAGGTCAGATGGTACTGTACATCACTGCCCACCTAAAATATAAAGTGTAGTATACGACAAAGTAAATTAATATCGTTAACCAAACTGGAATAAGATGGCAGGTGACTGTGATACAGACAAACTGGTATAGGGACAGGTCAGATTGTGCTAGAACTCTCTGCCCACCTAATATATCATATACTGTATCACAAGGTAAACGTATGGTGTTATCCCAACAGGAATTGACCAGCTTGTGACTGTAGACATACTGGTAGAGGAACAGTGAGTTTGTGCTATAATCTACCTACTGTAGAACATATTGCCACACCGTAAATAAATTATGTTAGCCCTTAATTGGTGACTGTGGACACACTGCTAGAGTCTGTAACATTCAGTGATGTAGAGAAGATATCCACTGCTAGTTAGCCAGGTCAGATCATGGTATTATCTCTGTTTATCTCATAACGGGTATCTCATTTTAAACTAACATTGTACTTAATGTAACCCAACTGGAATTGACTGGGCGGTGACTGTTAATGGACACACTAGCAGAGAGACCAGTCAGATTTGAATACTGTATATCTCTGTTTGCCAATATATATATATATATATATATATATATATATATATATATATATATATATATATATACATACATACATACATACATACATACATACATACATACATACATACTATAGTTAAATGACTCACACCCCACACCTCCTAAAGATTTCCATAAGACCTAGTGTTGCAGTGAGAAGACAATGACACGTGGGTCTGTCTGAATATACTGTAGGCTTTTATCGTAGCCTAAAAAATGTGGAACTGAAAAAAAGCTTACATTCAGCATGTCACTAAGAAAATATAGAGTGACTTATTTTCATCAGTTTACCATAGTCCGTTTACAGAATCCAGAACAGGGCTGAGCCCTTTGTCAGCAAAGCTCAGTCTTTAGCAAGAAGAGAAAAGCAGCATGGTCCTGCAGGGTTCCAGGGTTGTAGTTCCATGGTCCAGGGTTAGAACCTGTAAGGAATCGGGGAACACGTCCTTTGTAACGTGTTCCCTCCTTACCTGGCTTATCTCAGACCTCCGCTCTGGCACGAGCGCGTGCGCGCACCCCCGCTCTGCTTGCAGAGCACGCGCACTCGCAGCTCTTCTAGTGTGCCACAGAGCTTAGCTCTGCCCCCTCGAACGCACTGTGCTTCTCTCACGCACGGCGCGCACACGTGATGACGTGTACCGCCCTCCAGCTGCGTGGCAAGTATTCAATTAGCCCACTTCTCTCCTGCAGCCAATCCTTGGATCGGAGGCCGTGCCTCCGCTCCGCCTCCTTTGCTACTGGTTCCTGGTTCCCATAAGTACCCTGCAGTTCCTGTCATACCTTGCTGAGCATAACCTCTTGTAGCCTTGAGCTCCTACAGCCGTTGTGCCCTGCTTCTTGTCTTGTGTTTTTCTTGCAGTTAACCCTTTGTGTACCAACCTGGCTTGTCTTGGGAATATCTATGGCTATTGACCCCGGCTTATTCTCGACTCTACTGATCTCTCCAACTCAGACCACGGCTATACGGACATCTAGTAATCTGACCTCTCAAACCACAGACCACGGCTATACAGACTTCCACAATTCTGATCTCTCCAACCCCAGACCACGGCTAACGGACGTTGACTATTCTGAACTCTTTACTCCAAGACCTCGGGAAGTATCGACTAACCCACTCTCTCCAACCCAGACCCGGCTACGTTTGACAATCCGCCTGCCAGGCATGCTTCTGCTGCTGTGTGTGTGTGGTTTTCTCCCTCCCCACCTCAGTACCAGGGTCCTGTCTTGCTCGTGGGCAGCACAAGCATTACAGAACCAGACTGTAGGACGTTCCCGGCTTTTAAGCCCCGCTAATGATCCAGCTGTGGGCTGGCTAATTACCTCTGGCTAAGATTTAAGTAGCTCAGCTTTACATACAAAAGTAATTAGGCCTGGAAACTACCCTATCACATTTATTCCGATCCTAACACTTCTTGTGATGAAGGGGGCACTTGTGTCAGTCCTAACAGGATCAGAATCCACAATCTCTGCTGCTCAGGTCAGCAGCTCTGGTATTGAACAATCTCCGGTGCTGGATAGCTCCATTTTCACTGCATACTTTAGGGCTCTTTTACTCACAATTGTAGGTAATCATACTCATGGACACTCCTGGCTTCCCTTTAAAAGCAGATCACTTCCAGGTGTGAACAATAAAGCTTCAAAGTAAGGCTTTTAACGCATATGCGATGTTAGGGGGAACGCCTTTTTTGCCTTTCATTAGCACTAATGGCCGGGAAAAACATCACCATACAGTATTTAACGAGGACGACTGGGTTAACATTACGTTAGTTGCATTAGTGCATATGCGTTATAATGAACCTAACATTAATTTCAATTAACAGGCTAAATAGGCTAGTAGAGCTTTGTGAATCTGCCGCATAGAGAAGGGGTTGTTAGGTATGTTTTAAATGGACTGGGCATTGTGGGGGTGTTTGCCCGGGGAGGGTGATTAATTGCCCCAATGGGAGGAAGGTGGGGGGTATCCTATTGTTTGCCATAGGGGCAAATAAGCCACTGCCAAGCAATGGTATGCAAGGGACTATTATATACATAGGCCTAGAGTGGGGGAAACAATAGGTGGTGGATTTGTTGCCCAGCCTCCCAATAGAGGATAAATACAGTAAGGACATTTTAAAAATGCTTAGGATAGAAATACTGTAGGGTTATCCTACATATAACAGAAAGCCATGGATTTAATAGGGGCTGGAGTTCTAATGCAGATAGAAAAGTGGGCAGACTAGGTGGGTCATGTGCTTCGTATCGTCCATCAGAATCCATGTTTCTACGTTTTCTACTATTATTTGTGCCTGCCATGGTTTGGTATTTATCTTGCAATGTGTTATGTGATGCTCATGCTGCTTTGCTTTTTCATATTACTGTATATTAGTAGATTCAATCATTGCTACAGTAGACTTTTTCTTTATTCTGCAACATATATTATACTCCCCCTGCTGGATTTATTAGTGCCACAGCTGTGAGCCGTCGCATCAGCCTGTAGGCAATATAATGTAACAGAAAAATATGCATAGTTATTCCTGACGTTCACTTTGGACTGAATCATTGTACTTCCAGTATTACAAAGTAGTGTATTGTTGTAATATTGCGATATAGTAATAGAATATGTGAATATGTAGAAAGACTTGACTAGGTTTTCCCTGTGAACAAAAATTAATTCAAATAGTAAATTTACAGAGCCATGTCAATGTGTTTTTACATATTTACAGTTCTCTTGTGCTGCACCTACTAAAGCATGAACATGTTCAGTGTTATTGGTACAAAACAAGAGAAAGACAGATGGCTGGAACAGAAAAACTTAGGGGTGCGACAATTATTACAGATTTTGTTTGTTTACAGGCACCACTGCAACACATAATACATCCTTAAAATGTGTTCTATTATTTAACCAACAGCTTACATTAGATTTACTTGTATTTATTTGTATCCAAAACTTTATTCCAATATCATTGAGAGCCCCTACTGTACTATATTAAATTGTGGTTGCAATTCCAAAAACATGCTATTTACACTACGGTGCTAAACCATAAGACACATTACGGTGCTTTAAAATATGTTACGGTTCATTCCCGGGAATAGGCCATAAGGTTTGGTTATGGCTTAGCACCACTTAATAAATATAGCCAATTGTATTTATTCGACTTTGCAAGGACATTGCTAAATTATATGACTAAAGATTATTTATTAAATGCAGATGCAGTGTTATCTATGTTTTGGGTATGAGAAAACTGTTGCTGAATGGAGCCGGACTACAGCCGATTACAGCTTCCCCATGCCCAGAAAGCCCAGTAAACTGGCTGCCCAGAAGTAATTAATGCAGCAGGGATCTCTGCTTCTGAATGGGACTCCAGCTGTGTTAATCCTACCGGGCTGCCACCAGTCTAAGTGGCCTATTTTATAAGCCTCGATAAGCCACTTATTGAGCACTTATCGGACAAAATGCCTACTGTTATTCAGTAATCCTTGATAACTGAGCGATAAAGGCATAAATCGCCCAATTTTTCAGCCGTCAAAAATTGATCGCCGAGTGACCGGCGATAAGTCACTTATCGGCAGGTTCTGAAACTTGTGCAATTCTAGTAACCACGATTAGTTTATCGAGGCTAATCTCAGCTCTAAAATGGCGAGTTTCTCCCAAAATCCTCACGCCAGGAAAAGTGTGGCGTGAGGCTGTGGAGAACCTGCTTTGAAGGCGACGAGAGAGGACTTAGAAAAAATAATGTATTTTGTTCTGAATTGGATTGATGCCGCAAGTCTCCTGAGCTGATAACCATTAATAACAGCACCGGAGGCCCCCGGCATGAATCCCATGCAATAAATATGCATTTACAGGCAACTTCATTACCTTAGCGGCTGATTCCTTAGATACAGTCCCCATTATGGGGTGCCGGTATCTCCTATGCATTTTATTCCCACAGTCACTTGACGCAAGACATTTAAATGAATAGGAGATACCGACACCCCATAGTTACATATTTACATAGTAGATGAGGTTGAAAAAAGACATAGGTTCATCAAGTTCAACCTATGCTAAATTTAGACAACAGATACTTTATCCTATATCTATACTTACATATTGATCCAGAGGAAGGCAAACAAAAAAAACCATTAAGGGGAAAAATTAATTCCTTCCTGACTCCAATAATTGGCAATCGGATTAATCCCTGGATCAACATCCTTCCCATGTATACTTATTTGGTATATCCCTGTATACCTTTCCCATCTAAAAAGATGTCAAACCTTTTTTTGAACAAATCTATTGTATCTGCCATCACAGTCTCCATGGGTAATGAATTCCACATTTGAACTGCCCTTACTGTAAAGAACCCTTTCCTGTGTTGCTGGTGAAATTTCCTTTCCTCCAACCTTAAGGGATAGCCCAGAGTCCTTAGTACTACCTGTGGGATGAATAGTTATTTTGAAAGCTCCTTGTATTGTCCCCGAATATATTTGTATATAGTTATCATATCCCCTCTTAGACGCCTCTTTTCTAATGTAAATAAATCTAATTTAGCTAGCCTGTCCTCATAAGTTAGATTGTCCATCCCCTTTATTAATTTGGTGGCTCTTCTCTGTACTCTCTCTAGTTCCATAATGTGTTTTCTTAGGATTGGTGCCCAAAATTGTACTCCATATTCAAGGTGTGATCTTACTAGTGCTTTGTAAAGGGGCATAATTATGTTTACTTCCCTTCCATCCATTGCACGTTTTATGCAAGATAAGATCTTGTTTGCCTTTGCAGCTACTGCATGACACTGGGCACTATTGCTAAGCCTGCAGTCTACAAGCACTCCTAAATCCTTCTCCATCAAGGATTCCCCCAATATATCTCCATTTAATTTGTAAGTCACCTTTTTATTCTTGCATCCCAAATGCATAACCTTACATTTATCTGTATTAAACCTCATTTGCCATTACCTGCCTGGGTTTCCAGTCTCTCCAAGTCCTTCTGAAGAGAAATTACATCCTGCTCTGATTCTATTACCTTACACAATTTAGTATCATCAGCAAAGATGGAGACTTTGCTCTCGATCCCAACCTCAAGGTCATTAATAAACAAGTTAAAAAGCAGGGGTCCCAGTACCGATCCCTGAGGTACTCCACTCACGACTTTAGCCCAACCTGAAAAAGTTCCATTTATGACAACCCTCTGTTGTCTGTCCTTTAACCAGTTTTCAATCCAGGTGCATATATTATTACTGAGTCCAATTTTCTTTATTTTGTACACCAACCTCTTGTGTGAAACCGTATCAAAAGCCTTTGCAAAATCTAAGTAGACCACATCAACTGCATTACCCTGGTCTAAATTCCTACTTACCTCCTCAAAGAAACAAATAAGGTTAGTTTGGCAAGATCTATCCTTCATAAATCCATGCTGACTATTACTAATAATTTTGTTTTTCATTAAGTATTCCTGAATGTTATCCCGTATTAAACCTTCAAGTAGTTTCCCTACTATTGATGTCAGGCTTACAGGTCTGTAATTTCCCAGTTGTGATCTAGCTCCCTTTTTAAATATAGGCACCACATCTGCTTTACGCCAATCTTGTGGTACTGAGCCTGTAGAAATGGAGTCCTTGAATATTAAATATAATGGTTTGGCTATTACTGAGCTTAACTCCTTGAGAACTCTTGGATGTATGCCATCGGGGCCAGGTGCCTTATTTACTTTAATTTTTTCAAGTCGCTTATGAACTTCTTCCTCAGTTAACCAATTGTTCATTAATATGGAGGTTGTGACTTCCTCCTGCGGCACTACTATTGAACTTGATTCTTCCCTGGTAAACACAGAGGCAGAGAATTTGTTTAATACCTCAGCTTTTTCCTTATCTCCAATAATCTGCCTACCCATCTCACACTGAAAGGGTCCTATATTTTCTTTTCTCATTTTTTTGTTATTAAGGTACTTAAAGACCTTTTTAGGGTTGACCTTACTTTCTATTGCAATCCTTTTTTCATTATCCATTTTTGCTAATTTGATTGCCCTTTTGCAATTTTTGTTTTGTTACATTCCTTATAATTCTGATACGATGTCTCCGTCCCTTCTGACTTAAAGAATCTAAACACCTACCTCTTCTTGTCCATTTCCTCCCCTACCTGTTTATTTAGCAACATTGGTTTTGACTTATTTCTTTTATACTTATTACCCAAGGGTGTACACTGATAAGTGTGCTTTTCTAACAATGTTTTAAAGACTGCCCATTTATCTTCTACATTTTTTCCTGCAAAAACATCATCCCATAACGGGGTTTCTATCTTGGGAAGCAAGGGGTCCCCGGACCTGAAATCCATGCGGTTCTGCTCCGGAGACCCCCTGCTCATCTACACTAGTATTAAAATGTATATTGAAATCTTTTGATCGCTGGCGAGATATGTGCAGGGAGAGGTGTCTCTCTCTGTACAGCTCTCTCTGCAGCTGGAACAAATCACTAGGTAAGCCCTTTTGAGAGAGGCGATCATCACGTCGCCGGCTACTCGCCCGTTTTGGGAATTTTGCTATTACAGGTAATCGAGGCTTTCTGAATACTGTGATAGCAGTGCTCAAAAAACTGTCAGATTAAACGGCCCACCAATTTAATTTATGAAGCCTTATAGAATAAGCCCCTAAGAGCTGATCAGAGAGAGCAAAGAGAAGCTGTCCCTCTCCCTGTGTCTCCCTGCACAGTTCTCGTGCTGTTTTAATTATTATTTTTAGTACATAGGATTGAAGCAGGGGGTTTCTGGAGCTGAACTGAATTGATTTCAGGTCCGGGCACCCTATGCTTTCCGAAGTACAGGCCTCCATATCGGGTGACGGTATCTCCTACAAATCTCCTGCGTCATAGCCCACCGGGACATTTAAACTTGCAGAAGATACGGGCACCCCATACTGAGGCCTGTACCTCAGAAAGCATGGAGTCCCTGGACTGGAAATTAATGTGGTTCAGCTCCAGATACCGCTATGGTAATTAAGGCGTTATGCCTCCCGCTACGGGAGGCCTATCCACCTTCCCCGTGGGCAATTACCACGATCAGCCACTCCTGTTACCCTTAACATACAGTAAAGGGCATTAGCTCTATTAGCCAGATCTGGCTAATAATAGCGTTTTTGGCCATTTTGAAGCACCAAAATATATACATAAAAAATAAAATGAAATACAGAACACATTACAATACAATCAAACAATATCATCAAAAATAATCAGATCCTTTGATTGTCACTGTTGTTATCTATGCCCTCGATGGGGGTACAGATAGCCACATTGGCAATCAATGGGCATCCTACTACACCCATCACCCACCACCTCTACTGTTATCACCACACACAGTGATGGACAATAACCCTATTAGCATATTAGCCATTTGTCTCTCAGCTGTGGCTTTTCTATTCCTAAAGAAACTGGGGCTGATATCAGATGTGAGACCGTAGCCACAATAAGCTATAGTAACAGGAACCCAGGGACACGCCACATCTGTATATCGAGAAAAGGAAAAGTTTGAGTTACAGACCCTCCAACATCAGCCCATGAAATTAGACACCCATTAGTTTTCCCATCAACAGGAGCTTAAAAGCAAATGAACACCTCCATATAAGGCTCTGTAATACATGCAATATATTATACACAAAGATTATGCTTGCAATCTATCTATTTGCTGATAGAATTGAAAGTGATAGAGAAAGTACCTACTGTATTTTCCCGTTTCAATAACCCTGGCAAAGAAAAGAGTTTAATTATGATGGGTTATGATATTGCAAAACAGCGCAGTCACCTTCGCATTCAACTGTCTACATCAATCTAAATTTGGTTTTAGGAAATAAATAACAAAAATATATATTTTTTTATGCTTATATAAAGCCATATATATATATATATCTCATATAGGGATAGATAGATTGTAAGGGTTATCACCTCCTAATATATGTGTATCTGGTATAAATAAGAGGTCTAATTTTATTGATAATTGTTTAAGGTTGCGCTGTTTGTTTCTTCTTTTATATATATATCTATATATAGATATATATATATATATCTATAGATATCTATATATATATATCTATATATATATATATATGTATCTCATTGTATCATAAAATGAATGTTGATCTCTATTTTTTTTCTTTGTAGGGTGCTGGCTGCACTGCACTTGTTGTCGCTGTGGTTGCCAGGAAGCTAGAACTTACCAAAGCTGAAAAACACGTTCATAATTTCATGATGGACACACAGCTAACTAAAAGAGTAAGTCTGCAATGTGCAATAATACAGAAAATATAAATATTTGTTTTAAGAATGTGTAGGAGGTGATGAATACATCCAGGGCCGCAGACAAGTTTACCTGGCCCTAATACTAGCTTCTACTCCTCCCCCCCTCAGTGTCGGCAGCCTTGTGAGACCCCCAATCTCTTGCATCCCCATCTGTCGCCCCACCTCTCCCTCTTTTGCCCCCAGCCCTTTCCCCCTCTCTCCACCACACTCTTATCTTTATCCTCCCCACCCCTCTCTCTCCCTCACTTGCCCCACACCTCTCCCTCGATCACCCACCTCTCTCCTCTCCATCTCCATCTCCTGCCCACCCCTCTCCCCCTGTCCACCCCACCCTCTCCCCCATCTCTCCACCCACCCCCCTCTATCTCTACTCCACCCATCTCTCTCTCCACCCCACCTTCTCTTTCTCCACTTCACCCTCTCAATCTCCACCCCACCCCTCTCTCTTCACCCCACCCCTCTTTCTCTCTTCACCCCACCCATCTCTCTCTTCCTCACACCCCTCTCTCTCCCTCACTTGCTCCACCTCTCTCCCAACACCTCTTTCCCCTCATCTCCCTCTCCCCCCACCTTTCTATCTTTCTCTCCAATGCCGGGCTGATCCGGAATGTGGGCCCAGTAGCAGGAGAGAGGCCCGCTGCAGAGGGGGTGACGGGGGGAGGTGTGAGCGGAGGCCCCACTTCCAGCACCGGCCAGCTTGGCCCCCTGCAGCCACTGGGCTTTGGGACAGTTGTCCTGGATCTCCATCCGTCGGCAGCCCTGAATACATCACCACGTGGTTGTCAATAAACAGGACTTGCATAATTTGATTTAGAAAAGCAGTAATTCTCTTTATGACCAATAGGTTTTCTGTTTAGTTAAATAATCCTGACAAGTATTATAATAAAAGCAAAAATCTGCATATACCCAATTGATAACTAGCGTGCTTACCTCAGCACTGGTCACAGGGTTTGGCACTTCATCATCCTTGAAAGCCTTTGAGTTTGTCCAGGTAAACAATGGGTGTGATCATCCCAGGAAATACCTTCTCTTAGTATTATGGTGCAGTAAGTATTGTGATGTGCCTCCGCCTAGAGGTGCTGTAATGTATACACGGGAGGCATACCTTGGCACCCTAGGAAATTTAGTATTGATTCCACTGAAGATAAAACAACACAATACAACAACACCATACACAATATATTAACCTACACAAAGACTTTATAATATAATTATATTAAACAGGTTACCAGTAGTGTAAATACACAGATACTCAACAAGCTCTGAGAAACTCTAAACATTATCACATAATATATATATATATGTATATGTGTCAAAAGGAGTGCTAGTGGGCGTGGCTAAATGTATAAAACAAAAAACAAAACAAAGATGCCCAAAGCTACTTCCAATGTGACAAAAATACACAGTGCAATAACTATATATTCTCTTGAAAAAGGTTCATTCAGTTCAACCCTTTGGCCAAAGCGTCTTAAACCTGCTGCCACTTCAAGGCATGACCGTTAGCAGGTCCTAACACTCCCTGAGTTAAAATTCTTATTTACAACTATAATTAGGGGAAGAATGATCAGCATTGGATCTGTCATAACCCAGCAAAATGAAACTGACCTGCCAACTTGGAAAGTGGGGAGGGGCGAGCTTAAACCTTGGGGTGGAGGGGCCACTAACCTCCCAAAAAGAGCTGAGACCAGCTGCACATAGTTAATAAACACACAGATCCCCAACAAGCTCTGAGAAACAACATGCATTACCACATGTATATAAGTGTCAAAAGGAGTGCTAGTGGGCGTGGCTAAATGTACTGTATACAACAAAAAACAAACAAAGATGCCAAAGCTACTTCCAATGTGACAAAAATACACAGTGCAATACCTATATATTCTCTTGAAAAATAGTTATTCAGTTCAACCCTTTGGCCAAAGAGTCTTAAGTCTGCTGCCACTTCAAGGCATGATTGTTAGCAGGTCCTAACACTCCCTGAGTTAAAATTGTTATTTACCTCTATAATTAGGGGAAGAATGATCAGCATGGTCTCAGCAATAGTGGCACGAAAACTGTGTCATGTCATGTTAGCACTACCATGGGTTAACGTCAAATAACATGCCGTTATGCATGTCGCACCTAAATATGACGTTACTCCCATCCAGACCCCGAATAGGTGTTTAACCAAACCTACAAAAGAGAGCAAAGGAGAGGGATATGACTCCATAAGTAACGCAATGTTAGGTATGATTTTACTAACTTTGGTGTTACAGCCACCAAGACCCTGTACACATGCTATTTTAGGGTTAAATCATCTGTAACTTTAATAAACCATTGTGGTAAAGCTCTGTAAAGGGAATCACCTCCTTTTAGCATAACATTAACACTAATGTCCATTATAGTGCAACAACAAAACGATAAAAACAGCACTTAACACTGTGTTATCGAACTTTGAAGATACCCGTTTTGTGGATTTGGGCCTACAGTAAGTACGGTCAATTTAAATTAATGGAGCTGCCATCCTCTAATGTGTTTGTATTTCCCAACCTAAAGCGCATTAAGGGGAAATAACGTTTGCTACATCTCTGTGATTGACTCAACTGACCTAAAGAATAACGGATATCATAGCTATCATATGTTATATAACAGTCAGTTGAGCATTTCTGAACTTCAAACAGTTTGTATGTCTGTGTATTAAAGCCGGAAATGGATATGGGATATGTGGGTGCATGAACATTATGACCACATGCATAGACGCCCAGCTGTGTAAACTGACATTTATATACAAACCCTAATTATCCCAACCCCCTCCACACATGAACGCATGCACACACACATTCTTACCCCAAAACATCCATACATAAACTAAAGAATCTACAATAAAACAGTAGGTGGCATCCGTACACAATACGTGTATACATTACTAGCAAACTGTGTTGATGTATATTCAGCCACCCTTTCACACACGTACTGTACGTACAAGCACCTACAAAGTACTGTGTGAGTGTGTATCCTTAGGGTGCTGCACATTTTGTGGGCTGTGTGTAAAAATAACACAACTTCCAATACCCTGCTTACGCAGGACAGACTAAAGAGGTGACAACTTCTTTAATACTGTACTATACTTACTTTTCTCTGATAAATTGCCGCTTAGTGATGTCGGTGTGTGTATAAATTGCCTCTGGGTGTCAGATTTAGGGCTAAAAAGTCCGTTGTCTCACTTTATACGTGACCATAAAAAATGTATTGTGTCAGCTGCATCATTATTCAGCTAAGTGTTTCCAAGGGGAAAAGTATAAAGCCTTTCTCATTCCTGCACTGTACGAGATTTTTTTTTTGTATGTTAGTTTATACTTTGTTTGCTAATTGGCTACATTGGGATGTTTCATCCAAATAAGTTAACATAGAAATAGCAAACACTTATATTTTATATGTGTGGCACCACACTGTTTTGGTGCTATGAGCAAAAGTATTTCTTTTATAGTATGGCTCCAATGAGGCTCCAGGATGGGGTAATTTCAATTTTAATTGAAATGAAGCTTTTAATGCATTCTTTAAATGCATTGCAGGTTTTGATTTAATTCACCTCGTGGAGTATAAGACTTGTCTGGAGCTTTTCAATCTGGGAATAATACCATTTGTTTTAACGCCCTATTTTTGCTGTGAGTACTTTGTACAAATGCATTTTCCCAATTTATTGATGTTAATTTAATTGCAGACACAAACTACATCAGTTTAATAAATCCTTGTGCTTCAGTAATAAACACTTTGTAAAACAACTTGTAGAAAGAGAAATAACTGAGAAATACTGTAATTACTTACACGTTGAAATGTAAGAAGCTTAAACTAAATATTCAGTGAAGATCAACAATTGTGCTAGATAAACTTTTATGTAAAACTACTAAAGAATGTAGTAAGTTTTCTACAGTTTATAATGCAAATCACAAATGGATTGTGCTACTTGCATGAGTAGAGTAAAAGGATTTTCACAATAAAGAACATCTTGGGGCTTATGCAGAGAGGAACGTTATTTAATGTGAAAACGGCAAGAAAATAGCCACAGAATTGGAGCAAGTTATGGTCGTATGCTGAAAGCTGCGTTACCTCATTTTTCTGATGAGATTCAAAATTGCCAAATTTTTCTGGCTAGATTGAACTCGCTATAATATAGGGCAGAATGGCGAGTTGCAGTGCATCTATGCTACCTGCATACCACCCTATTTTAACATGGCGAATTTACCAATCTCTCCACGTGTTTGGCAATTTTTAAAGTAAAGAAACCTGCTGTGGCGAATTTTATGAATCTCTCCATGTTCTCTGCAGGACAAGCTTTTCTGTTACGTATTTTCGCCAAAAGATAGGGCTATTTCCCTTCTCTATCCTCTCTGCATAAGCCCCTTTATTTGCATAATGCCATGCTAAAACGATAACATATATTGTATATCACACCACTCTTATCCATACTGTACCTCTGTTAAATATACTATGAGATCTAGAAAGCCAATACTTTAAAAAATATATTTTCTTAGACCCTATTCATTGCTTTAAAAGACCATTAACAAGCTACTTTCTTATGTAACTAAACGTTTATATAACAGGAGGGATATGGAGAGGTGGACCCTCGCACAGCAGATAATGCAATCTGGGAGCAGAGCTCGGCTAGGATAACGATTAATAATAGCGCGAGAGAAGAAAAAGATCCCAGATACGAAAAGCACTCAAGCTCCAACCTAATAATATACTGTACGCGAGTTGGATAGTGTAAACATTAATACTTAACTTTTATTAGATAGATTAAAATACATGGCTACAAAAATAACTACGAACTACAAAAGTATAGTAGTAGGGGCACTCCGATCAACGGGCCCATTGTACTGATATATATGCAGTGTTTCAGTGTGTAGGATCAGTCCGCTCCATGCTAAACTATCTACCTGAAGGAAAAATGGTGTACAAGTTTTCAATAAACCGGTCATAGTTTAGGGAAGAAAATCTGATGTTGTGTCGGTTGTAGCATACAGATATAGCATCATTTACAGATTGCGTCTGATCTCCCGATATTTTGTCGGCTGTTCGCAGCTGACTTGCGAGTGTTTCGTGGCCGGGAAAATTTGAGTTTTAGCGTTGGTTTGCAACAGCAGTAATGCTAGGTGGTGCTAGTGTGCCTTCAAATCTAAATGTGTGTCATGGAGAAAGCGCCATGTACAGTACAGTACAAACGTTATGAGACAAATTAAAACTGGAACAGTAGAGATGTACAAGTTCATTAGACAAAAAGCCGTGTACTTATCATAGGCGAAGATATTCGGTGCATCACCTGCACTAGTTATGCAAACAGACTGTCTCTTTTAAATTAATCAGGTGTGTAAACAAAGAGTGCTTTGTCGAATGTATTGTGCAATCATTGTTGGTTATTAATCAGGGGAGAGGAAGTGCTATATACTGTACATCCTCTCAAGCACACCTTAAAGCAACACATGTAGCTAATAGGATACCCAAAGTATATTTAAATTACTCCATTTAGCTTAAATCCCACATATCCCGGTTATATCTCCTCCCCCTCCCCTCTCCCCCAATCTCTTCCACTCTGTCTTCCCCCCACTCTCTATCCTTACCACTCTCTCTTCCTCTCTCTCTCGCTCTTCTCTCCAGCAATACCCATATTTCAGGCTGTATAAAAATGGTGCTCAAGTAGAAGAGATGTTGCAGCTGTGGGTAGGAGCTTTTCCCCTTCCCTCCAGTCAGCTGCATAATGCCAGGGTGCTGATGAATACTGTTCCACTACACTATTACACTGGGAAATAATGATTAGCAGGGGAACAGGCCAGTATTTATCTGTGCACTGTCATTAAGCATCTGAGGGAGCATGAAACCATGCCAGCAACATCTCTGCTTCCACTACACTGGGCCTCCTGTTGTCCAGCAAGGCTCTTGCAGTTCAGTATTCATTTATATATCGACATAGATACTATGGTTAGTTGTGCTTTTCTTCTATAGGTGTGGACGATAAATGATGATCCCTTGTGACAGACATACCTTCTATTTGTGACCAATTAGTCTCTACTTTTAAGCTATTTTTTGAAAAAGACTGTCTCTACAGCTGACACATTGGGCATACTACAGCTAAATAAAAAACAATTCGGTCAAAAATCCCCAATGACTTCAATTGTGACATTTGGCCAAAAATGTCAGTTTAGGAGTATATAGAAATGTACCCCTAAGACTGTCATGCCTTACTCTCTTCAATTATTTGTACTACTGTAGCAAGGACCCTGGCAGAGAGATCCTTTGAGTTGCAAGCACTAGCAATTATAAACAACATTATACAGGAGTGCTTTTGGGACTACCCATACATCTCCATGATTTTGAAAAGCTCCCATGAAGTATTGTATGATTTTAACTTGATACCTAGAAATTTTATAGGTTTTGTAAGACTTAGTGTACAGTATTTTTTCCTTTGACATGGGCAATGCCTGAATCGTGCGAATTTCTAAGGAAAAAGTGATCCACAATGTGTAATATATAGTTAAACAATGACTTGTGCTATGTTCTACATGCTGCTCAACTAACAGCAGTCTGGACAAACCGTGAAATAGCAGCAATGATTTTTGTTTGATGTCACAAACGTGCCAATTACATTAATGGATGGGTAGCAGTTTATAGGCATCTTTAATGTCAGCTGAAAGCACCACTCCTGGACCTAATTATTTGCTTCAAACGTCAAAGAGAATATTTTACAGAATCAGAGATAGAATCAGCAAGTTTATAACAGGGTCAAGAATCTAAGAATTTCCTAGTATTCAAATCAATGAGGCTAACTTAATATACCGGAGAAGAATTTAAACAATTGTAGTGATGTTATTGAAAACTGATGAATGTATCTGTTTGTACCTTTGAATGATCCACAGGACAAAATTGATAGTATCGGGTTGAAGAAAGATATTAAGCAAACAGCAAGAGAGCCCTGATTATTGTTGACCCAGACACCGGGTTCGCACTAATTGTGATGAGCTGTTATAGAGGATTGTGAGTGATGTGAAATTACAATGTAGGATTGCTAAAGACATCTTTGAGTGATGAAGACAAGGGAACAAATAAAAGATAAACTCAGAAAACGGAGAGAAAAAAAAAACAACACAAATTACAGGAGGAGTGAAAGGGAAGAAAAGAGAGAGATTGGGATGGGTACATAAAGCTTTCTTGCATTATTGTTAATGCTTGTGGTCATATAACAATAAAAACAATCAGCCGCGCCTAAAATAAAATGAAATAAAATATCCCAGTAAGTAAACTCTGACCAAATGAAGAGTCCAATCACGGTGTTCAAACAGTTCCTGAGAAGGATCTTGACTGAAGTCTCAAAGCACATACAAACAAACATGAAAGACAAAAAAAGAAAAAGAGAAAAATCATAGTGTAACCCTAATAAATGAATTGTAAAAACTCAAACACATACAAAGAATAACCAAATAGCTATTACAATTTAATAAAACAATGTAAAATGATATTTAAAAAAGACAAACAATTGCCTAACATAACTTGGGACACAGGCTGAACAAGTCCATCCAGTAGGGGTAAAATTGAAATCCTACTTACAACAGGACTGAAGTGTTAGGCTCATAGAACAAATCTCTTCCTTTATTAGTGATTGAACCTCTTAGGGGAACGCCACACGAGTCCTCCAGATCTCTATGCTGCTCTGACGATCACCGCCGCCGCGCTCGCAGACCCGCTGGTCAGTGGTGAGTGGATGACATCACTAGATAGCGCAACAACGCTAAAGGTCCTGGAAGCCAGTAAAGCTCCTGGCACTTGTAAATAAGAAACAACTGGCTGATCACAGCTCTATGGGGGAATGAGCTTGTAATGTCCATGTCCTCTAGCATAAATGTAACCCTTTACAAGTTCATTCCCCCATAGAGCTGTGATCAGCCAGGGGTTTCTTATTTACGAGTGCCAGGAGCTTTACTGGCTTCCAGGACCTTTGGCGCTGTTGTGCTAGCTAGTGACGTCATCCGCTCACACGTGACCAGCAGGTCTGCGAGCGCGGCGGCGGTGATCGTCAGAGCAGCACAGAGCTCCGGAGGACTCGTGTGGCGTTCCCCTAAGAGGTTCAATCACTAAGAAAGGAAAGAGATTTGTTCTATGAGCCTGTAACTTCAGTCCTGTTGTAAGTAGGATTTCAATTTTACCCCTACTGGATGGACTTGTTCAGCCTGTGTCCCAAGTTATGTTAGGCAATTGTTTGTCTTTTTTAAATATCATTTTACATTGTTTTATTAAATTGTAATAGCTATTTGGTTATTCTTTGTATGTGTTTGAGTTTTTACAATTCATTTATTAGGGTTACACTATGATTTTTCTCTTTGTCTTTTTTTGTCTTTCATGTTTGTTTGTATGTGCTTTGAAACTTCAGTTAAGATCCTTCTCATGAATTGTTTGAACACCGTGATTGGACTCTTTATTTGGTCAGAGTTTACTCACTGGGATATTTGATTTCATTTTATTTTAGGCGCCGGCTGTTTGTTTTTATTGTTAGGTTTGTTTGATCTGTGTTGGTCACTTTTGCCTAGGCAGCCTCACTTTTAAAAGTAAATGTTATAGCAGTCACTGTAGTATCATTTATATTACATTTTTCATTTTGAGCATTAGCGCAATAGACACGTATTCCTTTTTTGTGGCCATATAAGCCTTACAGGTCTAGGCAAACACTTTCCCCAAACTTAATGTAAGATTATGGCTCTCCAAAGTAACAGTGTGTTAAATCAATAGAAGATAAATTCAGGATACCAATTGTATTATGTGGTATGCATGATAGCATACAGTATGTATGATATCATTATGAAGGTTTTTGTACAGTGGGTATATTATTGTAATCATGCAGAGAAATATGATGCCGTTTGTTATTAATGCAAAATAAATAAATAATATTTTTTGTATCAGTAATTAATTACATAACATGTCCCACAGTATGTAACTTTAGAAATGTACAAAATGAGAGTAAATTAAATGTAGACATTATGGTGTAATTATCAAAACACTAGTACGACAAAGGGTAGGCTAGCATGATAGAAAAATATCAGTTGTTTAATTATAGAGTTATGTGACCTATATAGAATTACTCTAGTGTAGTAGGAGAGGTTGAAATATTTGTGATCTCTAAGGGTTCATGTACATTATCAGCTGCAAAGCAAGAACTTCTAAATGGGTCAGAAGTACAGTATGTTCAACCTTGGAAAATATAACAATTAATGTATGTACTGTAGTATGAGCACTACAGATGGGCAAATTTTTGGGGTGGATTGGGATCCACCGCGGATTGGTCGGATTCTGTGGTCCGTGGATCCGTCTAAAAAATGGCAATTCACCTTTTGATTTATTTTTATTTTTTTCACTAAAAATCCATACACGGATTCCGCAATCCGCTGATAGATTGCTGAATCCGAGAATTGGATTCTTAAAATCCATCTGCGGATTGTGGAATTCGCGGATGGATTGTTAAAATTCACCAGCGGATTGTATCATATGGCGGTTTTGCATTAATCCGCACGGATTGAAACTATAACAATCCATCAGCGGATTTTACATGGCGGAACCGATTTTGAATGGCAAATCTGGAAAAATCCGGAAAACAAACTTAGACTGGTTTGCCCATCTCTGATGAGCACTAAAGATAACATACAGAAGGACACAATAAGACTATTGGCAAATACAGCACAACCAATAACATTAGATTCTTATTGTTCTTAGAAATACAGTATTTGACAAAATACAGAATGTATTATAATTTTATGTTCAAGTCATCTTCGGGAAATCTCAGACACATTCATCACGTTAGGGATTTTGACATAGTGGCCTAATAGGTATGGTCAGAAAGGAGCTCACACACCACTTCCTTGCAATGAAAGTCCTTTGTTTCCCTCCCCTGGGAAAGCAGGTTGCAGTTTACTTTTAATGGAATATAACAGACAGTTCAAAGTCAGTCGCATACTGTAGGTCTGGAAAATAAAACTACAGTCCTTAACCTCAGGTGCATGAAAGGAAGTTCAGACTCTCCCCCATACAGGCGCTCTGCAACCTGTTTCCTCATAGATTTAGATCAAAATGAGAGACAGCAATCTAGAAAAAGAAGTAGGATAGAAAGCAGAAAGTCAGACCACGCGGAGGAAACTGACCACAACAAGAGGACCGAGAGGTGGACTGACTGATTCTCTCTCCCTCTCCCCCTTCTTTTTTTTTCCTGATTTGCACATTGTAAAATACAAGTTTTACAATATAACACTTTTACCTCAATTGAAGACAAAGAAATATTTCGTTGTATGATGGTAAACTTCAATAAAAATTGAGTTATAAAAAAAAAAAATGAGAGACAGCAGGAAGTCTGGTGCCTGCCTTTTAACCCTCCCCTTTCCAACCAGCTAGCAGACCTACAAGCTAGGGTGTGGTTTTACTGGTCTGCTGGAGTGAGAGAGTTTTAAACGTCTTGTATACTCCCTCACAGGGATATTTCATTATATTATTATGGTTTACTTTCAAGTTTTTTTTTTTGTTTTTTTTTGTAGTTCAGATTTGGCCGTGAATAATTGGACATGGTAATAAATAAAATGGGAAGCAAATCTAGTCTACATCAATGTGAAGTACACACAACAATTCATTTTAAGTTAGAAAAGTAATAAAAAGCGATGAATTCAGAAATGGTTTCAAATGACGCCCACAAAATTCAGGGGAATGCCCTTCAAGTTTCTATCAGCCGGTGCTTCCCGGCAGCAACTTTTCTCAGAGGAGGAAATGCAGAGGGATATTGTCACATAACAGCAAATATACACAAAGAAATGACACTCAAACATTTTATCCAAAATTAATTGAAACCAACATTGTCTGTATTTGTAATACTTTCCTTACAATATGGTACTATCTGACAATAAATACCATTGCTGGGTTAGAGCTCTGCTAGCTGGAGCATTAATCAAAGCACCTAGCCCATGCCTGGTTCTCTGGGGAGGATTTCTTAATGAATGCACATTAAATCATGCACATAGTATTTGAAGACTTCTAGACATTGATAGGGGCTTGTTTGTGACCAGCACCAGCATTGGCAAGTCACCTACTGTATATACCAAGGTGCCAGGTTAATAAAAATAGATTGTTATCTCTTTGGTGAAGGAATACATTTGTAAAATAATGATTTAGTACATTTAGCACTAGAGCAAAATTTGGTCTAAAGCATTGATCATTTCCCCTGTGGATAGAAAGCTTACAGGTTGCTTGGGCACTTTTGTACAATTATGAAAATTTACAATTTTGCTAGAAAAAAAGTATAATGTTGAAATTAGAGATGTTCACAGAATGGGTGATATATTCACTTTTTTTTCACACAAACGTTGGCAAAATTAGACAGGTTCACAAATATTTTGCCAATTAATAGACCAGATTAACTCAGAGCGAGAGAGAGCTAATTTGAATGTCTTTTGCTGTTGAAAATTTGCACAAAAAAAAATTTGCGAGAACTTTTTAGCCCAAACAGTTCTGGTAAATGTCGAATTTATCCAGTGAATAATCCACCATGACATATAGTATAGGTTGGAGAGGAGAGAGATTGTAGGCTGTGAAGATTTTTACTTGGCAAATTGCTTGCAAACTTTTAAAAAATTAAGTTGTGTTTCATTTTGAACCCCCCCCCCCCCCAGTATACAGTATTTCACAAATTTGGTCAAATATCCCTTTTCCAGGTATTTCAGGTGTGTTCACAGGTATCTCTCCACTACAGATCAGTGTTTTTGGTGGTACACAGTGTAAGTCTATGGGTACTTACCAGAAAGGTCCCTTTATAGCTCTCTCCCCATTCTCAAACTCTTAAGCCACATACTGTAGTTTGTTCTATCTTTCTAATGTTCTATCAAGTGTTTAAAAAAAAAATGTTGCACTTTTTTTAAACTTTCTGGGGGAAAAATTGTAAAACGAATTTGAGAAACTTTGCAGATCTCTAGTTGTGATATAAAGTTTGAATTAAGAATAAAATTACCAAAACAAAAATAAACAACAAAAAAAATCTACATTTATGTTTTTTGTTAGCCCTGTGTTTGTTTCTCAACAGGTGAAAAATGCAGCTGCTAATGTTCTCAGGGAAACATGGTTAATTTACAAAAACACAAAGCTGGTTAAAAAGATAGACCATGCAAAAGTGAGAAAACATCAGCGCAAATTCTTGCAGGCTATTCATCAGTAAGTATTTTGTTTTTCTTTCAAGTTTTTTACCGAAGCCAAATCTAAAATGTGCTTAGAAACCTGCAGACACATCTTAAAATTAATTCATGCAGTTTGATTATAGTCAATAACATTATCAATGCTTCTTTATTACAAAAATACTAATATTAATATATTTGATGCATTCTTTCATGATGTATTGTGGTAAAGAGTACTAGAATAAAAAAAATCAATGCTTCTTTCTTCATATTTAATGACAAACATAACATGTTTTAATTCCACAATTCAATTCTCCCACCGAGCAAAGTGCCAGGTTATATAAAACAAAATCTCAAAATAAACCTTAAAAATAAAAAGAAAATGCTAGTAAGTTTAAAATGCATATTTTAACTATGCTCAAGCTAGTGACTTTCAAAATCAAACATCATAGTCTCAATCTGGTGCTTAGCATATGACGTGTCTCTCGGTTACAATTTACAAATCATAAAGGTACATCCCCCAAAAAATTAGCGCTCTTAATAGTCTTAATGGTATTTATTTTCTTTGTAAGGTCACTATTTTTCTGGTAATGGTTTGCCTCCTTGCAGTTAATAAAGTGTGGGAAAGGTTTAACCTCTTCAGTGCCAGAGGGTTATGCAATGCCCTGCAGGCTCCTCTCGCACAATTGGGATTTGAAAAATAAAAAGACTCAGGTTGGTTTCCTTTACCAAACTATTAACGGTTTTGCAATTCCTATGTAACAATAAACATTTATTTCGTTATTCATTTTTTTTGTTTTGTTATATCAGTGAATAGGAGGTGCTGGGAGAAAAGTTACTTGCTTTTCATATGATGATAGAAAATATATGTTCCCAAGATATGACCTTTGCATCTGATAAATATATTTTGGTAGTCATTAGACCTTTGTGTGAGTTTTGATAACTTTCTTTAAGATCAGAATATGTTCTTATGTAGCCAATATACAGCAAAAGCTATTGCAATTTCTGAAATGTTTTAAAGGGTAGGCATAAATGTCAATCAATGTTCATCTGTGTTTAAAGTTAATTGTATGTTACTTTACAGTGTGCACTTGAATGTAAACCTGTATTGGTTTGTGGATCAATATCAGTACACAACAGTGTTACTGTATGTAGTATATGTAATAGTTATGCAAGTCTACATATGTATTCTTATCAAGTAGCAATATAGCCATAAAGATGGAAATACAGATGCAGCCACGCCACAGTATTTTGTCAGACAAGTGGTCTGTGGCTGCATCTGTATATGTATGTTGTATTGTATTGTATTGTATGTCTTTATTTATATAGCGCCATTAATGTACATAGCGCTTCACAGTAGTAATACATGTGGTAATCAAATAAATAACAGATAATATAAATAACAGATCATGGGAATAAGTGCTTTAGACATAAACATAACATTAAGGAAGAGGAGTCCCTGCCCCGAGGAGCTTACAGTCAAATTGGTAGGTAGGGAGAACGTACAGAGACAGTAAGAGGGAGTTCTGGTAAGTGTGTCTGCAGGGAGCCAAGCTTTATGTATCATGTGTTCAGAATATTCACAGTGCTATTCATATGCTTCTTTAAGCAAGTGTGTCTTAAGGTGGGTCTTAAAGGTGGATAGAGAGGGTGCTAGTCGGGTACTGAGGGGAAGGGCATTCCAGAGGTGTGGGGCAGTCAGGGAAAAAGGTTTAAGGCGGGAGAGGGCTTTAGATACAAAGGGGGTAGAAAGAAGACATCCTTGAGCAGAACGCAAGAGTCGGGATGGTGCATAACGAGAAATTAGGGCTGAGATGTAAGGAGGGGCAGAAGAGTGTAAAGCTTTAAAAGTGAGGAGAAGAATGGAGTGTGCAGGATTTGATCGGAAGCCAGGAGAGGAATTTCATGATTTTCATGTTTTCCTGCTTATAGTCGGCGCTCATCAATTCAGGCACAAGCAGCAGTCCCCGTGTGTTGGTACTTAGGGTACAAGGTTTCACTACCTCTATACTTCCTCACCCTGGTTATCACACATATTATTTTTTTTTACAAACATACAATTTAATTTTATTAAAAAAGAAAAGGGGATTTATTTTAGAAAGTCTCTCCCCCTTCCTATGTAAAAGCCTAAATGTTACTTCAATATATTTTAAAATAAAGCCCACTGAGCTTTGTTTCATACAGTACAAGCAAGTAATTTTTTATTTTTAAATTAAGTACAGTACCACTTCTTTTTAAGTCACTGCAACCACTTCACACTAAAATAAATACACTGGCATTTGTAGTCTAACCACCCAGTACCATCATTATTTTACAAGCTGTTAAGTGCTGGGATTCATAATACAGTACCTGTAAATTGTAGTATTACGATGTTAGAATTAATTATTATAGCTTTATTATGATTCTCACATCCACTGTGCAACATGGTGCATTTCTCACTGTGTTTTGTTAGCATACAGTATCCATATCCTCTACAGATAATGAAAGTTCAGCATTCACCTACAAATGTAGTAAGACCTACTGTCCCCAGAGCCACGGACGATCAAGCAGAAGTCTGTGGCACTGGGGACAGTGTCTTCTGCTAATCACCGCTGGGGGTCCATGCTTTTCAATGGCCCCCCGCAACGTTAATCCTTTGGTGTCTCAATCATCACAGTCACATGACCATGAGCAGCCACGGCACCAAAGCACTTACTGTAAGTCTAGCTACATCTGTTTATCCCCCAAATTAGAGATCAGGGCAATACCAATGGCTTAATATAATGGATTGTTGAGGATAATGTAGAAAATGTATGTTGGTTTGAAATATTGAATATGGTGATACCAAACTATGGTTAATTTTTGCCATGGACTGTAGTGTCATTCTGCTCCATTTTGTTACAGTGGAGAAAATATATTTTAGTTATGTGAATTGGATAACCATTCCATTGACAAAGAATAATGGAGTAATGTTTACAGATGTAACCTCTGTCACAATCTCAAAACTTAGCTACACATACAGTAGAGCAGGGGTGCGCAAACTTTTCAGTCATTGTCTCCGGCGTTCTGACATCATGACGGCACATTGCCATGACAACGAGGCATCATGTGACCCCGTGGCGGCATTTGATGCCGCATTGCCATTGTGATGTGACTCTAGAAGCCACTAGAGCTAAGGTAAAAGATTTTGCAAAGGCCTCGAACACGCTCACCGGCATTTAATTTAAATGCTTTGGGGAAGAGCGCAGGGCCTCTGTAAGCGTCGCGCCCCACATGAAATTCTAACACCCCCCAGTTTGCGCACCCCTGCAGTAGAGGATTGTCTGTCTGTCATTGGGGGTTATGTAGGCTTTATTAATAAAACGCCAAAGTGACCAATCAAACCACAGCTGGTCATAAAGTGCCATTCAAATCAATGGCAGTTTTTGACCAATTGTGCTGTGAAAAGACGCTTCAAGGTCATGAGATAGGCAAAAACAATTAAACAATCTGGGTAACAATACCTCCAGTGTGGCCAGCACTGTATATAAATAGAAAAATCAAAGCATGGAGGGTACCAAAAAAAAGTGTATTACTCACAGCTTAATGAACATATTTTTTAAGATGATGCAACGTTTCAGATCCAACTGGGACCTTTTGTCAGGTGACAGTAAAGCAATTATATAAACAACCAAAACAATACTTCTGGACATGTTTGCTGCCAAAACTAGCATCAGTGACATCATGGCGTCCTACTGGGGGGCCGGGCCACTCACTGCAATACAAAGCTTGATACACAGCTTCAGAGCTTCATAATAAGGCACGCTGACTTTCATCAGCTAAACTGCAAAAAAGAAAACCGATTGATGTATCAAAGAAATAAATCTAACTGAATGCAATTAAATTGTATCCTTAGATAAATGATGTTGCTGTTTTTATGTTCCAGTTTTCCCCTGGTGTTGTAACTTTGAGCGCTCATACACAACCCCCATTGTAGCATGGTTTTTATTTTGCCAGTGATTTTAATTCAGAGGGGACAAAAAAGCAAACGAGAAGTTGACAAACGATAGTTGTAGCTCTGCCTCATTTTTCAGTTGTAATTTTGTGCTATGTTTTTATTAGTGTTAAGTTATAAAGAATAAAGAAGATATGTGCTTATGTATTAATAAAAGGGATCAAATATCTCATTTCCCTCTCAAAGAAAGAAATTATGCATTTTCTCTTTTTCCCCTAACATGTATACCTTACCCTCCCCTACCCCACCCCCTCCCCCCCGGTATATTTTAAACAGCTTTTCTTTTGTTTTGTCTTTTTTGTTTCACCAAAATGAAAATAGAGCTCGGAAGTAAGTTAACACTGTATGAGCTGTTGTTTAAAGCCTTTGAAGATCTTTACAACTGCATGCTACATACGGATTCTTTCTATGTGAATCAGTAACCTATTTAATGCCGGAAGGGCCTACAACACAATACTCCTGCTATGGAATGTGGTGCTGTCCCTTTGGCAACATAAGGGTTATTGAAATGATTGCTGCTATGGAAACTTAACTTACTGTCATGAACGTAATCCGTGATAAGTGGAATTCAGAGGTCAAATTCAAAGTCACCGTATATATTCACTGGGCAGGTGTTAGTTATCCACTTTTACTTTGACCATTGCAGCTAAAATTCCAATGCAATGTACAGTTTCAGAAGTATTTAACTATAAGCATTTGCATTACAAAGCACACACTAGCTATTAGCTTGCATAAAGTTAACATTCATATAAAGCAATTGGGATCATAAAAAAAATATTCTTGTTAATATCGACAGCAGACAAGAGGGTGATATTGATGCAATTTGTTTTGCAACATATGGCATACCATCTTATGACAAGAACGGTGTGAATTACATATCGTAAATATTAATCATTACTACACTTAATCAAAACATTTGCCCATCTATTTGAATAGGAAAAAGAAAATAAGTTACTTATAATATGTCTACTGCAAGAAAACATTTAATACTCACAGGTGTATCATCTTCCAATGTAACTCAATAGAGTCCATCATTTTTTACAGTAACTCAGACTTGATATATATATAGTAGTATTTACAAATGTTGCAAATGTAACATCAGCTAAAATATTCTACATTACAAACACTGTACATTAATACAAAAATAGCTGTTTTTTGCTGCTGGTCAAGTAAAACATTTCTTTATGTAATGAAGATTCTCACTTATCACTGTTTTTTCATCAGATGTCAACACCTTCTAACCCAATCCATCTCAGACTTAAAAGGGCTAATACCAGTATCAAGACATGTAGGCATGGGAAGAGTGTTCACTGATGTATTGTAAGAGAAAAACATAATTATATTTGTATACTTCTTCCTATGTGTGCTTGTCATGGTATTAAGCTTAAAGGAATGTTTTGGCTTTTTTTCATACAAATAAACGTTTTTATTCCTTCTTCTATAATCTGCTAGATCCATGGTGAAATATACTCAGAAGACATCGCATTTTCTTGCTCTCTGCTTTCTTTTTTTGCTGTGTTGAAGAAGCATGCATCTCATTGTAGAGATACATAACAAAACTGACTTTACAAACTATTTCAAGACATCACCCATACAATGATTTGCTCTTGCAAGTTACATGCATGCATGTTTTGATATGATGGGAGATGCATGTAAAAAATCTAACTTTACCTTCATTTTTTTAGGCTACGAAGTGTTAAAATGGAACAGCGAAAGCTAAATGATCAAGCAAACACATTGGTGGATCTTGCAAAGGTTAGTAGCAGCAATACTAGACAGCTGCGCTTCTTAAACGCAATTAAACTTAAAATAAACACAATTTTCAATTTATTCTAATCAAATGTCAAGTATTTCTAACCTGTTACAGTATGTAATTCATGCTTTTACTTTTGACTACTGTGGCTCTCAGTATTGATGCCATTTGCAGCTTACAGCATTTTAAGACTTTAACCTATAGAAAGTACTAATTTGCTAATATTTTTGCAAGCCTTGCAGATTAGTAATATCCTCTTCCTATGCTTAGATTACTGCTATTGCTATCACTTACTAGTTAAACTTCATTGTTCACAAGTGCATGATGTTCATGAACAATTGGGCTTTTAGCCACTTATACAAAGGTAATCTCCCCCCTTGAGTATTCATACCATATCTGTGTTTTTATTTTATATTGTCAAAAACTCACTTCCTCCAACCCAACAAATACATTTTTGTTGCTTCTCTTTCCTTTCTCAGACACAAGAATAACTGGCTCAGTCTTCATAATCAAGTAAACTTCAACACTTGCCTTTTTATACAACTGTGATTATGTCACCTCAGTGAGCTGAACATTATCATTATGCTACCCATGCTCGATTTATGTATGAAACCAATTTTGGAGCAACACACAGTATTTCTCACAAAACAATTGTACTAGTCTTCCATTACCAAGCCTTGACAAATCTGGTGAAGAACTAGAAGCCAACACTAAACGTTATGTAACAGTATTTAAGACACTCCATTAACCAGTACAGATTGTCCCAGACAACTATTCATAGTAACTTATACAGAATGCTACCAATGATAATGCAGACCCCATTCCCCAATTAAGACCCCACTCCAAATGACAATGCAGACCACCCCCACCCCCAATGGCAATGCAAACCTCTCCCTCCAATTATAAGGCAGATTCCTGCTTGCTCATGACAATGCAGACTCCCGTCTACATGACAATGAAGCCCCCAAACATGACAAAGCAGACACACACATCTTCATGGCAAATATCGACCACCTCCTTATGACAACACACAAACAATCCCAACCACCCTCATTCCAACCTTTATTTTGGGTCGGGGGAGAAGAGATGCATGTAGAAAGACCGTACGGGTGGTACATCTGTAACTCAATGCACTACTTGCAGAATCATGTAACATAATGCTTTACATAGCGCTATGCAAGGTATTGTGGGGAGCAACTTTGGGAAGCACCATGTAAATGGAAGCTATACCAACACTGCAGTCTTACTTCACATGTGGCACTTTCGAGCCAGGCCCTGGTGCAATGGAGACCCAGAACTGAGGTTTTGTCGAGTCCTGCCTAATGCTATCAGTGACAAAAAGAAAAGAGGTTGGGGCGCTCCCTATTTGTATAGGCTTGTGATGTTGCCTGTGTGGTAGTGTGTAACCAAAGAAAGGGTAGTGTATACTTGCCCTTGTTGTTTTCTGCAGCTGGACCAGTAGAGAAGATGAAGCCCGGAATCTTCTTGTAGTTGCAGTGGAGGTGGAGGGTTGGTCAGCGCACAGGATTTTGCTCAAACGTAGAGATAAGAGGATAGGAAGATATGGAACACGGTATTAGTGTTTTAGTAATCGAACGGTACAATACAGCCAAAAGAACTTTGGAATTAAAAATGTATGAAAAATATATTTTTAAAATAGCTTAAAACTCTTTGGAATTAAAGAACCTTGG